>NW_018165007.1:451705-462450 GCF_001263595.1 Phalaenopsis equestris | reverse complement strand
ATTTCTATCTATATATATAAGTACTAAGGGAGGACGTAATTAATGTAATTATTTGATTTGTTATTTATGTAATTGTAATTATTTTAATATATTTTATGTCTTCAAACATAAGTCTCCAAAAATATAAAAAAAAGGCAATAAATAAAATAATAATAATGTCCTAAACATTAGTGAAATAGTTTGAAAAATGGAAACTAGATAGTTCCAGAAAGCTCACTCGTACGAGAAAGTATAAACATCTTAGAAAAGACATATCCATCAAGAAAAAAATTATTTTCTAACTTATGATACTATTAAAAAACATTAAAAATATGCTTAGAATATAAGTAATTGTAATTATTTTAATATATTTTATGTCTTCAAACATAAGTCTCCAAAAATATAAAAAAAAGGCAATAAATAAAATAATAATAATGTCCTAAACATTAGTGAAATAGTTTGAAAAATGGAAACTAGATAGTTCCAGAAAGCTCACTCGTACGAGAAAGTATAAACATCTTAGAAAAGACATATCCATCAAGAAAAAAATTATTTTCTAACTTATGATACTATTAAAAAACATTAAAAATATGCTTAGAATATAATCAAGTGTGTTCTACATTTGGTGAAGAGATTTATAAATTTAATATGAATTAATTGTAATTATTTTAAAATATTTTCTATCTTCAAATATAAGTGTCCAAAAATATAAAAAATAGGCAATAAATAAAAAAAAAATAATGTCCTAAACATTAGTGAAATAGTTTGAAAAATGGATATTAGATGGTTCCAGAAAGCTCACTTGTACGAGAAAGTATAAACATCTTAGAAAAGACATGTCCATCAAGAAAAAAATTATTTTCTAACTAATGATACTATTAAAAAACATTAAAAATATGCTTAGAATATAATCAAGTGTGCTCTACATCTGGTGAAGAGATTTATAAATTTAATATGCAACAAAACCACATAATTTTTTTGAATATAATATAGTCAATTTTGTAATATAAAATTTGACCACATCAATACTAAAATTGACAAATAAATCAAGCATAAAATCAACTCTAAGAAATTTGAAAGAATTAGTAAACATAAAATAAACATGTAAGGCTTACCAGATCTTAAATCAAATCACAACTGGTGTACACATCTACTATTGAAACAGACGTCACATTCTCCTCACCTTAGAAATATATCACCCTCGACATTCAAAATTGCTAACAATCAAAGAAATATGGATAACACTGTCTCATATGAACCTTATTTTCCCACATGGCTTCCCTTTCTGATCTATGTTTCCATTAAACTTTAATAATATGGATCTGTTTGCTCATATTTGTCTCACAACAAAGGGCAAAATATTCTTATATTACTTTCTATATGTAAAGTTAGGATGTATCTCAATCTCATCATCAGTAATGCTGATTAACATTTAAAAATTAATTTTCTTAACATAGGTACATGAAATACTTCATGCACATATGATATATGATCTGCTAGTAATAATCAATAAATAGAATTACCAGCCCTACCAATCGCTTTTAAATGCCCAATAAATCTCAGACTCAACTTACCCATTATACAAAATCTAATCACCCCCTTCATTGGACTAAGTTTAAAAAAGATAAAATGTCTCAAAAGAAACTTAATAGTTGATACTTCTTCCATGTGTTACTACGCACTAGGGCTCACGCAAGTGCACGTGTCATATCGGTAATATCGGATTTCAAAGTTCAAAATGTTGATCCCACAGAGAACGAGGTAACTCAAAATAGGGAAAGCTCTAGCTTACTGATTTTAATCCTAGCCAGAATAGTTAAAATTGTTTATGTTCAATAATCTAACCTACTGTGTCTCAACAAATAACAAATTTAAACCCTACATTGGGGCTCACGCAAGTGCACGCGTCATATCGGTAATATCGAATTTCAAAGTCCAAAATGTTGATCCCACAGAGAACGAGATAACTCAAAATAGGAAAAGCTCTAGCTTACTGATTTTAGTCCTAGCCAGAATAGTTAAAATTGTTTATGTTCAATAATCTAACATACTGTGTCTCAACAAATAACAAATTTAAACCCTACACAAGTTATCATACTTAACGTTGTTTGAATTTATGAATATCAAGTTCTAAAATTACTCACCCTTGTAATGATGTGAGTATAAGAAATGTAAAGTGCAAATAATATAATAGGCTAGTGACAAATATGAACAACACTCTTCTTTACCCTCTCATGAGTGCATAAAGAAGATTAGTTAAAACGACTTTAATTTCTCAAATCTCGTAATTAAGACGTCAAAGTATATTTTCCCTGCATTTGCATCTCTCTACATGGCATATCAACCTATACGCTATAGTTCAGTGTGACTAGCCTAGTTGATTCTACCACAACTCTCTCGAGCTATGATGGTTCATAACACATTTTAATATCTTACTTGACCAAAATGAACAGTAAATGAAGATCTGAAGGTTAATCATTTCATTTGATAATTAAAAATAATTTAAAAGCACATTTCTGTCCTATACATCCTACTTAATCATCACAATGTAGGGTAAGAAAATCTACTTAAGAAGCATGATAAAGACACCACATAGATTCATTGAAACAAGAGAAATTACTACCCAAACACTTACAAATAAAATACAACAATACAGACAAATAAAACTTATCTTCTTCTCCTTTTCAATGACCTGAAGATGCTTAACAAGACTCTAGAACCTGGGTTGCTGCTTCTGAAGGCTCTCCCTGTCCTCTGTGCTAGAAGAAAAAGAAGGATTCTACAGCGTCCTTTTCAATGACCTGAAGATGCTTAACACGACTCTAGAACCTGGGCTGCTGCTTCTGAAGGCTCTCCCTATCCTCTGTGCTAGAAGAAAAAGAAGGATTCTACAGCAAGCCAACCCTCAAAATAACCAATGCTCATCAATCCATTTAAGTCCCTGATACATGGCCATATATAGACTCTTACATAACATAAAAATCACTCCACATCCTCCTACACAAATTCCCATGACAAGCTTTCTGTACTGCCAAAACTGCTCCAAGCAGTTAATGGGCACAAATCTCTATGTGTGTTGTAGAAGGCATGGTCTCCTAGGAACACATGTGTTTGGCTTATATGTGTTAGTCCTCAACATGCTCATTTGCTCTAAGTCTCCTCAATGTTTCCTCACTTTCTTTACCTTTTGTACAAGCAAGTAAAATAATCTCTTCCATAAGAATGTGTAAATCATAAAAAAATATTAGCATAATTATCTACACATCAGCTATCCGATGCTTGGGGTTATAATGCTTCTGCTTCTTATCTTGTGCTACTTTCAATATATCTTGGATTAGTCTGATACTTTCAGCGGTATCATCTACGAACTTAGAACCCTTGAGTCTTCTCTTAACCACCTCTGTCTAAAATAAAAATGTTCTGCATCATCTACCATATTGTGCATCATATGTTGTATTACCAATATTTGACTAAAAACTAATATTATAGTAAAACAAAATAAAAAAAAATATGATCCTTCTAGCTACCTCCAATATCAAGTGCACGTAACCGTAATAAATCTTTCAACACTAGAGTAAATCATCTTAGACTAACTATCTGCCTGCAGGTAAAAAGTTTTACTGAAGTTTAACATAGTTCTCGTACCTTACTGGATACCTTTTTAAAAATTGAAAATAAATCTATTATTATAATAAGAAGTAATAAACTTCACTATACCATGTAGTCTTAAAATTTCACATATTTTTAATTATGTCAGTGTCTCCATTTACTATGTATATCTCATATAGTGAATATATATATAATTCATTAACCAGTTAATCACCACCCATATTGCATCATGACCTGCCTAGACCTTAAACAATACATAGTAAAATCTATAGTGACCTCCTCCCACTTCCACTCAGAAATAAACAAATGTTGCAACAAAATACCAGGTCTTTGAAGCTATACTTTTACCGTTTGACATGTCTCACATATCAAAATTATCTTTACCAACTCATTCTTCAACCTAGGCCTCCAAAATAAAAAGCCTCAAGTAATGTCCAATTTCTCAAATCACCACTAAGAAGAACCTAAAGTTGATTCCCACAAGTCAATATCCCATGATCATCCACATATAGCTCAGGTCTCCTCCCTAACTAAATTTGATCAACTAATTTGGCATTCTCATTATCTAGCCTCTGAGCTTCCTTAATCCTCTCATGCAAAGAAGCTGGAATAATCATCTATGAAACTACCGCATTCACATCATCCGAATTAATAACTTTTAACTCTGACCTCTCCATCTCTCATATTAGAGTCTCATCATATGTAATCATGCAAGCTACTACACCAACAAGCTTCAAATAGAGTTTGATTTGGGCATGCAGGGGTCCATTTGAAAGGTTTCAACAATTCAGACACACTCGAGCAGTCAATTTTGATCAATAATGCTTTGTTGAAAAATTTTATGTATGACCATATTTCATTTATGAAAACAAAAAAAATTACATCAAAATTATGCGTAAGCATTATAAAATTGTTCTGCGTATTTTTCTTATGTGATAATGAACACTATGCAATTTACAAAATAAAATTATGATAACTAATTTGGTCTGTGAAGAAATATAATAATTTTGGGGTGGTAGGGCACTATTCACGCATGAAATTTTGAAGTAAAAATTTTTTCATACAAATTATGTTATAAAATCAACAAACATGTTTGCTTAGACTTTATATGTAATAATAAACGACATGCAACTTTTATAATGGAGCTTTAAGTTCTACAAGGATCTATAGAGAAAATGATAATTTAAGTGTGCATGTTGGTTTAAGTGATTTTTATAGCTAATGTTAGGGTTTATTTGAAGTTGGTTATGTTTGGTTCTATTTAAATTGGTTGAATTTAGTTTTTGTTCAGTTAGATTTTAATTTTAGGTTAAATTATGATTAGTTCAAGTTTCAATTCAAGTAGAGTTTGACTTATAGCTTATACGAGCTTAATTCAATCATCTGGTAATATTATGAGGGAGGTCCTATATCCTGATGAGATTGGATTTAAGCCAATGGAAACTGTTGACCAAAACTAAGGTCAACATACTATTGTAGTACTAGAACATATTTCATTTTAACAATCTAAACACAAAAGATTAAAATATTAATGTGCTACTATAAAAAAATTATTGACAATTTAAGGAAGCCACTAAATTGCATAGATTATCAATTAAAGGAATTTAATTGATAATGTTAGGGTTTATTTGAAGTTGGTTATGTTTGGTTCTATTTAAATTGGTTGAATTTAGTTTTTGTTCAGTTAGATTTTAATTTTAGGTTAAATTATGATTAGTTCAAGTTTCAATTCAAGTAGAGTTTGACTTATAGCTTATACGAGCTTAATTCAATCATCTGGTAATATTATGAGGGAGGTCCTATATCTTGATGAGATTGGATTTAAGCCAATGGAAACTGTTGACCAAAACTAAGGTCAACATACTATTGTAGTACTAGAACATATTTCATTTTAACAATCTAAACACAAAAGATTAAAATATTAATGTGCTACTATAAAAAAATTATTGACAATTTAAGGAAGCCACTAAATTGCATACATTATCAATTAAAGGAATTAAGATACTTAGTTCCTACTCATTTGAGATTATCAATTAAAGGAATTAAGATACTTAGTTCCTACTCATTTGAAGAAAACCAAGAAATAATTATTAAAATCCAAGGAAAAATTTTACACAAATGAAAGACAATCAAACCCGAAAATATTCCTCTTTTGCACTACTTTGAATTTTCTTCTTACAATGAATATCACTTTGTTTTACTTCTACGCACATAAAAGAAAGTAGAAACACTCACTAAACACGTTAGAACACTAACACACATAAAAATTTTTCAAATCTCATTTCTATCTAAATGATTGATGAAGGAAAAATCACCTCGAAAGGCTGGTTTGGCTTCATATCCTTCTAGCTTAAAAATATGCAAAAGAAATGTTACAAACCATAATCCTGCGAGAAGCTGTGGCTAGGTGATGCATTGTGGCACTTAGGCACTGTGCCTTGGCGTCTCTATGCCTGGTGCTCTATCTTTGGGCGTCTTGGCACCCAAAATTGGTCCATGTGCATTGATTTCTCTAGCTTCTAGCATATGGGCGCTCAAAACTGGCACTTGGGCACTAGAGCTGCCAAGAAGGTACCTGGGACTAGTAAGGCCCATCTGGAACTTGCAAGGGGGCACCCAGGCAGCCCTTAGGCACTTCATTTTAGCTCTTTTGCTCCCTAAGTTGCCTATATTTTAACAAAAATATATTATGAAGGAAAATTTATGATGACATTATTTGTAAATACAAGAAATACCTAAAATATACATAAATTTTATCAATTGTTTGGAAACATGATGCAATATTATAAAGATTATCATCATTGTACCTTTTCATCTGTTGTATAATCAAAATAGTGTTGGAGGTGGATTTCTGACATTTGTTGCTTGCTCAAAGGCATATGCTATCTCAATCAATATGGCATCTGAACCTTTTAATCCAGCAAAAGAAATACCGAAGGGTTCACCAATGCTATTATATCCAGCTGGAACACTGATGATGGGAAAGGCGCCAACGGACATTGCATTTGAAGCATAATGTTCAGGGAACACCACAACATCTAATTTTTTTTGTTTTATTAGATCCTCCATTCCCTCTTTAGAGAGTTGGGCCATTTTTTTTATTGCCTTCTTCTCTGCTACACCTATCCCATTTGTTTTTTGTGATGCTAAAAAAACTATTTGTCCATATTCATCCATGTTTTCCTACATGGAATGGTAATGAAAATATTAAGTTAATTAAGTGGCTTCCAAGCCAAATACATGCATGGTGATTAGAATAAAATTTATGGGGCAATTATAAATTACCTCAATTGGATGATTATTGTTAAAGGCTATGACATCTGCGAGAGATCGTACAGAGGAAGACACAAGATCTTTGAGGTAGGCATTGAGTGAAAGCTTGAATTCCGCCAATAATAAAATGATTTCGCCATTTGCAATAAGATTTTCCATCATTTCTGCATTCCTCATTTTAAGATTATCCACTAAGATAGCACCTTTTAATCTATCACACGATAATGGAAATTTATATTAATTTTGAATTTAAATTTGTTAAGATTTTCATATATAATTATTTTGTGTTTGACTCTTTTATTTATCGACACAACTCTTCATTTAATTTAAGAAGATTTAACAAACTATTCTAAAGAATTGTCCAACCATCGAAAACAATGTCCTTCATAATTAAACTTCATATAAATGCACCATTCAAAAAATTACTTGAAACAATAAGACAAAATTGTTTTCCTATTTTGTTATGATCAACTACTCTTACGTTACATTATTTTATTAGGCGATATTTTTAATGTCAAAAATATATAAGAAGATGTTTTTATTTTATGCGTCTTCAATTTACTATCAAGATTTGAATTCATATCAAAGATCTCTATTAGTTCAATTAAAATTGATGCTAGACAATGAAATTAATGGAATAATAGTTTCTGATCAAAAGTATTTGTAATTTTCTTGTTCTACAGAAGATATCTTAAATAGTTTATCAAACAATACTTTGCTCTATTTATAAATGAGTTTCTTAGAATTTTTTTCCTTAGTAGACTCTTTCTATTTGTATCCATATGCATAAATGTCTTGATTCATAGACTTGTCATTTTAGTCTAAGAACATAACATCATTTCTTCAAACTCCTTTCTCAGATTTGATAAACGATCTGAAATGCATAAATAAGAAGATTACTTTAATAATCTATTGTTAACGGGGAGAAAAGTTAATCACCTCATGGTTTGAAAATGTGCGGCAAATGTATTAGCCTCCATGGATCCCATTGAGTATATGTCAAAGTAGGGATGACGTAAAATCCCAATTCTCTTCCCCTTCAGCCCGTCCTCTTTTAAGGACTTACAGAATCCGCCCTCTGGAATAAACTTCTTCGCAGCCTTGGTCGCCTCAGCATCTAGTGGATCGAATCCCACAATCACATCCAATAGTGCCACTGCATCTGCCACCGTTCGTGCCATTGGCCCAATGGTTTGTAGCCTCGGGGAGATGGGAACCATCCCCGATCGACTCGTTAGCCCAACCGTGGGCTTGATGCCCACCACCGAGTTTACCACTGCAGGGCACGTGATAGCGCCATCCAAATCCGTTGCAAGCGAAACGGTCACAAGGTTTGCAGCCACTGCTATGGCAGAACCGCTGCTGGTCCCACATGGATTTTTTGTCTTAGAGTAAGGATTTCGGGCTTGGCCCCCTCGTGGACTCCACCCATGGGGTGGCACTTGTGATCTAAAATTGTCCCACTCGCTCATGCTTGCTTTGCCTAGAATTATGGCACCGGCCATTCGGAGGCGTTGGATGACACCAGCGTCTCGGGGCACGATGGAGCCGAGAAGAGCGAAGGATCCGGAGGTGGTGTTGAGTTTGTCGTGGGTGTTTATGTTGTCCTTGACGAGAACAGGGATGCCGTGCAGCGGGCTGAGATGGTTTTGGGCGTTGCGCTGAATGTCGGCTTTGGCTGCATCATCGAGTGCATCCGGGTTAATCTCAATAACAGCATTGAGGTGGGGATTGAGAGTAGTTATTCGGTCTAGGTAGTACTGAACAAGCTGGCAGGAAGTCAATCGGCCGTCATTGAAAGCGGCTTGGATGTCGGAGATAGTGGCCTCTTCGAAAAGGAATGAATTTTTTGCTGGCAGCAAGCTTTAAGCCAACAAAGTAATTATTCAGCACTCATTTTTATTGCTAGAATCTAGAAAAAAATTGTTTTTAAATAATTTTTCTACATTTAACCATCAGCTAAGCAAAAAAAAAAAAAAAAAAAATTTTTTTTTTTTAAAAAAAAAAAAAAAAAAAAACTCACGAATACGATATTTTAGATAAAAATTATATAATTTTCAACTTATTAATTTATTACGCATTGAACCCTGTAAAGTGTTGCGGCTACAAATGCGCATAAAGTTCAAATATTAGTTTTGTCCGGGTACCTTCTCGTCTAACGTCTTCCTCCATTATTTATGTGCAGTGCCAAAGGCTGCGACTTTTCATGATCTTGCCCAAGAAATCTCTTCTTTTTTAAGAGCTTTTTCATTGTTTAAAGTAAAAGGTTGAGCATTTAGGGCCGAGATGGTTTTGGGCGTTGCGCTGATTGTCGGCTTTGGCTGCATCATCGAGTGCATCCGGGTTAATCTCAATAACAGCATTGAGGTGGGGATTGAGAGTAGTTATTCGGTCTAGGTAGTACTGAACAAGCTGGCAGGAAGTCAATCGGCCGTCATTGAAAGCGGCTTGGATGTCGGAGATAGTGGCCTCTTCGAAAAGGAATGAATTTTTTGCTGGCAGCAAGCTTTAAGCCAACAAAGTAATTATTCAGCACTCATTTTTATTGCTAGAATCTAGAAAAAAATTGTTTTTAAATAATTTTTCTACATTTAACCATCAGCTAAGCAAAAAAAAAAAAAAAAAAAACTTTTCTTTTCTTAAGAAAAAAACAACATAAAATTTGTGTTTGTGCAGTAGGATAGATAAGAAAATCAACAATAAATTTAAAAGAGAATAACGTCCATACATGAGAGTAGCCAACCAACCTGTTCTCCATCCTTCTTCGCCATGAATGCTTAGAAGAGCAACCGGCGGTTAGACCACAGGCAGCGAAAGTTAGAAGCAGAAGAAGGGAGACATTAATGGCGGACGTCATGGATGCAGCCTTAGTGCGTACAAACATCAAAGCGGTGAAATATTACAACACCAGTGAATATTGACGCTTTTAATAAGACAAAGAAAGCATTTTCAATACATTTCTGAACTTTCTTCCAGCTGGTATTGATGTCATCGTGTGACCTTTTCATCTGTTAGTTTTAATTCTGCTACCATTTGGATCCGAAGTTCTCCATGAAAAAAAAAAAAAAAACTTTTTAATTCAAAAATCTAAGATCAGAAGGATCAGCTCCAAGAGAAGGAGAAGAAAACGCAGGTTTTGTAAGATACCAGAAATCGCTTAGATTTGTTTAGTTGATATAAATTAATATTGTTTACAACATAAAATCAACAATCGAAATTATTTAAACAGGAATGGGAGATGAATAGTTAGTTAATTGCTAGAGAATGTCGCAGCTATAAGGATAGAGACCACAAGACTATAAAGAGAGCTGATGCACTAAAAGCCAGCTACAAGACGCAACAGGGGAAGTACACGACAGGCTTCTTAATGCTGATTTCGACTGTATTAATTATATAAGTAGATGGATAGAAAGATAGATTAAGAAAATTAATATTGCACAAAAGTTGTTCTGAACATTTTATATATCTAAAATAGACATTTATGAATTATTGCATCAGACCGACTAATGTATTAATTTAAATTTCATTAGAAGTGGGTGCATAAACACGGTAGAACAAATAATGATTTAACAGCTTATGAAAATATAGCATTCGGCATTCACATCGAAGGAATGGAAGCACTTGGTTGAGTACTTGAATTTTTATCTCATCTAAAAAATGAAATCGCAGAACTAATCCAACCAATTCAACTTTTTACTTGGGTTGAAAGTGGGATTTTATGGTCTTTCATAAATCCATGTCAATCTAATTTTTTTTATTTAATTTTTTAGATTAGAATAAATATAGTTTTGCTCACTTGAGCAATTATTTTTGACCAAACTATCATCCATATACATACATACATACATACATACATACATAGATATATATATATATATATATAT
>NW_018165007.1:428315-451558 GCF_001263595.1 Phalaenopsis equestris | reverse complement strand
ATATATATATATATATACATACATATATATATATATACATATATTTATACACACAGACATAAATATTATATGAGCCTCCAGCTATTCTTACTGTGCCTAATAATTTGAGTATCATTTTCTTAAGTCCAATTGTGCTAGAGGGAATTTGGACCCTCAACTTGAGGGGTTTCATAGCGTTGATTTTCGCTTAAGACGACAATTATTTTGGCGCAGTTAGATTGAGATGGTGCACTACTAGAATTTGACATTACACCCTTATTGTGGATGTCATAGGAGATGCGATGCAAATATCAAATGGCTTTTTCTCAAATTCTTCGTTTCTATCAAATAAAATTTTATAAGATATTTTGATGGAAAAGATAGCCACTATATTATGGCTAAAAGTGGAATAATTGTACATGACAAAATATCACACTATTACATTGAATATGAACTCTTACTTAACATTTTTTTAGGATGGTTGACACACTTCCCTTGTAGATCACTTACTGTATTTATAAAATTTATCTTTGATTTAGAGGTCATAGGGCTTAAGTATGACAAAGAAAAGGTGTTTCCTAATATTTTTGTTGCATTCATCAAATGCAATATTTTTAGATACCATCTTCTATGGTCAGGAAGACACTTAATCTAGATACAATTAATAATGCTTACTCTCTAAATAGAAGATGAAATAATTGGTGGATGAATTTGTTGCTCATGAAGAAAGCCTTGTTAATTGAAGGACTCAAGAAAGGAGTTTTGGTGATAATCATAAGGATAGATTAAAAGTTAAGGAAACAATAATATATATAACATTATAATAAAAAACGCTAAAATTGGTGATTTTTTACACGTCAGAAAATATGTTGTAATTACCGACGATTTTGTGACTGCTTTTGATTTTGATTATTTGTGGCAGCATAATTGTAACATATATCATTGCTTATCAAGAATATTTTATTTTCTAACTGTTTTTAATTATAGCTGACGGAATAACCATCAGTTATAAGCAAATATTAACCAACGGCTATAATACATTGGTTGTCTTTGAACCTGACATCTGGCGGGGCTTTAACCAATTTATTATTGAGCGATGAGAATGACAGTCGGTAAAAGTTCTAATAATTGACGTAGTAAAATTTGTTGATAGGCCATAGAAACTAATCCTATATCCCGCCCGAAATCACCTTCCTTAAGGTTTTTCCCTAATCTCTCCTCTCAGCCCTCGTCTTCTCTACCCGAAGCCCCTGTTTCGTCCAAAACCATCACCTTTTTCCCTAAAACCCTCACGATACAATCGAAATAGGAGTTAGCTGGGAACGCAGTGGCGGGATCGTGGCTTACAATGATCGAAAACGCTCCTTTTTCTCCTAGTTCCACTCCTCTGCTACCCGATGAGACCGAGGAATGTAATTTGTTATCTTCATTTTTTGTTTTTATTTTCTTTTACTATAAAGAATGTGTTTACTGTTTAGAATTTAGCAACTAGGAATTTTTTCAAATATTTTCCTATTTCAGTTGCATTGCATTTAGGACTGTGAATTTAGCTCGAACATCATTAATAGCTCAATGATTGATTCAAATTTTAGCTCGGATCGAGAACAAATCGAAATAAACGAGTCAAGCTGTGAGCTAAAATTTTGGATCAAACTTTCTTAGCCAATTTTGATACGACCTCTGCTTGGCTCGAAATCGGATGGTAAGAACACATGACGGTGAATATAGTGATTTAGCCTGAATATCATTAATCGCTCAAAAAATTGATTTGAATTTTGGCTCGGATCGAGATCAGATCAAAATAAATGAACTGAGCTACGAGCCAAAAAATTTGGATTGAGATTGGATCGAAATAATTTGTTGCAATTCTCATTTTGGCAATGCAAATTAGATTTTGAAATGAATTTTTATTTTGAAAGTGACAACTTAGATTTCAATGTGAATTTTCATTATAGTTGTGAAAATTAGACTTCACACTTGAGGATGCAGTGAAAGCTTTTACATCTTATAAAATATCTCATGCTAAGAACATATATCCAGGTATACAGTCAATCATGTATGGGGTTTGCAACGACAAGTAAACGAAAAAAATAAACTCATACAAAGGTTTAGTATAGATATGGTGATTGATAATATTAGATCTACTACAAGTCGGATCGTTTAAGTATTATTAGTTCCATCGAAGATCACTATTTGTTGAACATTAATTCTCAATTTGTTAGGACGACTCCCACTAATATTGTATGCTCATGTAGGTACATTATACTTCGCATATACATATATCTATCATATTTTGTCTCCAAGTAAAGAGTCAATCATAAACCCCCGCAACTTTTAACTAGACTCCTTAATACATCATGTGAAAGTGATCTAGTAAGATTTGTTGAGATGAGAAAAATTTGGTGAATAAGTGGTTTTACACTTGTATAAAAAATGTGAAAAAATTATACTTGTGAAAGGTTTGTTGTAGCTACAGTGACATATAAGATTAGAAGAAAATGTGGATAAATATTCGCCAATAATCAGTCTTCGACAACCCTATCAACTTCAGTAGGTTGTTAACGTTCCGAGTTTAAAGCTATCTAAAATGTTCACTCCTTTTAAAGTACATTAATTATGATTAGGTTTCACCACTTTTTGTTACCAATCAGCTAGTTGAGCTACTAAAGTAATCAAGTACCATGTATTTAGTTGATTGCATTTTATAATGTATTTATTATTCTCATATTTGAAGCTGTGCATGGGTATTTAAACGTCGAGATTGTGGATAAAAAAACAGACTTTATCCAGACAGAAAAGGGATCACCCAGAAGTTTTTGAACTGTGTCGAGGAATTTGTGATAGTTGCTTCTCAATTGTCGGTTTACCAAATTGAGGTAGGTTTCGGTGTCCATGTTCAAACACAGAAATCGAACACACCTAATGCCTGATGAAGCGAAATATGTTATATAAAATCGACCAGATTACTAGAATTGGACTTCACATGGGGAGGTTCATCGCACAACATTCAGCTCCACTCCTTTGACGAGTGTTGACATCAATTTTTGTTGTTGTGAGTGTAGGATGTCTGCTTGATCATTATGGAACATTGTTTGATGCAAGTGTTGATTCTCACAGTGCAAGACGTTCATTTGAGACCCTCCGATGCGTGTTGAGTAGCACACTGCTAGGATTGTTCTGCTAAACTTTAGTGTCGCTTAGGAGAACGTCGGTCGGCATTTTATTTGTTCGACTAGGCCAATAGATCTTGATCTCCACATCACACACGAAATTGGCTTAAATCGACTCTTCTATCGATGAATTTATCCATATGACCTTGGATGACCAAACAGACTATGCGAGCGCATCCAAAACTTCAATTTTATCTAGTAAAGAACACCCATTTTGTTATGAATTTGTGCATGAGCCAGCAACACGCAATTCAAGAATTTTAGATAAAAAAATATAATAATAATAATAATAATAATAATAATAATAAAGTGGCTTTAAAAACTCATGCGCAACTCTTTCTCCCCAACCCATCGAGTGCCCTAGCCTCCTATCTCGCGAAATCGAGTTGTCTTCCCGAATTCGCGTGGGCTCCCTTGCCGCAAGCCTCGGCTAGTCGTCGACCTCACCCCACCTCCTATTTTTTTCTCGGTTCTAGACCTCGGAGATGTCAAATTATCTATTTATGTGGCATCATATGATTCTCTTGTTCAAATAAATATCTCACTTGCATTATATTTAATGATTCAAAGAGGAGACGAATCGAAACAAGTAAATATGAAAGCAATTATCTAGAGCAGTCTTTTGGTATTGTAGGAATCCTAAAATTCATTATCTTGAATATTTTTTTGAGATTTTGTTGAAATTTTAAAATTTTCAAATCTTAAAGAGCCTATATTGCGTTAGTGATTCCCAGACAAACCACAAAAATAAACAATAAAGTATTTCAAGCATTCAAGCATGCAATAAAGTAGGGAAAACAACCAAAATAAAATAATAAAAGAGGTCGCTATTGTTGGGTCGCTAACAAATTTTCGAAAGAAAAATGATGAGCAGACTCTACATATACATGTCTGATCCTAATTCTATACATAAATATCAAATGCAAAATTAAGATATGAAGTACGAGCATCTGCTTCAGATCCCCCGCCATGTGCTTCCCGTGCAAATACACCTCTGAACCCGTGTCTCTATCTTAATTCTGCTACAAGTCTCCTTGGACTCTAAAAAGTGCATAATAAAATAAAAGAGAATAGACTTGACCTGCATGAAAATTAGATTAGCGGGGAAATTCATGCAACGTATAATATGTCGTGCCTGGTGGGAAGCTAAATAGAACCTAAACCCTATTCTCACAAAAAGAGCCAGCTTAAAAGGGCATATAGTTTGAGAGGTATCAAATGGCTAACAGGCCTGATATGATAGCATATTCTCATGAGAGAGCTGACTAGAGCATCATATAGCTCAAGAAATGTTGTAACAAGTGTCTATAAAGATGAATGCATGAAAAGATGATATGTTCCATAAAAGGACTGACTAAAATGCCATATGGCTTGAGCAAGATGGACGTTTGTGGCTACAAAGCCAAAGATGTTCGATGACAAGATGCTCTCATAACGGAGCCGACTATAATGTCATATGGCTCAAGTAACATCAAAGCAGATGGCTTAAAAGCTAAAGATATAGAAGAACTGGCTGAAAAAAGTTCGTACAGTTCAAGAGCATTCAAGATCAAATGGCTGCAAAAGCTGACGTGACTCAGAACGAGGTGTTACCATCAAGGTTTAGCCAAGTGAAAACAATAGTTCCATTAAGCAAAACATCAGACAGTTAAGGAGGTATGTACCCTGATCGAATAGTCTAGGAGGTATGTATCCTGACTATACATCAAACAAAGTGGAAGATATGTATCATGCTTGCACATATGAAATGACACAGAAGGTATGTATCATCTACCACCACCCCCACTATTACACCCACCCCCAACTCATGCCCTACCTCCACCCCTACCTCCATACGGACTGCAGTTGGATTGAGTGCATCAAAGGCTCACACTACCTCTACCAGGCAGGAGTCGACAGGCAGCAACTACTGCATTGAGCATGTTAGCAACACGTAAGTTTTTTTTAAGATATTGTCTGAAATATTTTTATTTTTTAAATTGAATATAAAACAAAAAAATCTTTGTTTTAAGGTTCTACCAGCCAACCCAGACTATTCTGGTCATTCAGGATATCATTCAGAGCAACTACAACTCAGCATACTTTTCTTGGAAGGAGATCTTGATGGCCATTCAAGGTCTTTGGTTTCGGGAGTTTGCGGTAAGTATCGTTCATAAATAACTTTAAATATTTTAATTTATTGATCAATCAAACATAATCTTTGTAACATTTGTAGAAACAATACTCACAGTCCCCTTAGCACGAGATGCACATCTGGCATAACTTCGAGCGCAAGAGCAGCAATCGCCTCCAGGACATGTATGGTGATATCTGAAAATCATGACAGTGTCTTTTGTGGCTTAGAAAGGATACTTTTGCCACACTGCTTAAGGCTTGCGATTCTCCAAAATACCATAAGAAGAGGGAGCAGGCAAAACAGAATAGGCGTTTGGGCTGTAGAGGTATGGGGCCCTCCAAGCACACCGATGGGGCGCTCTCACATACGGAATACAAGCAAAGGCTGATATGATTTCATTTATTCTATAAGGTTTTTTATATTTCAAACATGCATTCTAATAATTTATTTTCATGGACAGGCTATGGAGATTAGATGAGAGCCCTTCGTCGCTGATATACATGAACGCACCCATAGGAGGCGGTCTGACCAATCTTGGATTGACGACAGATACCGTGCAAACAAAGAAATTGATAAGCTAAACTAGTTTGATGTTAATACATGTTAGCATCAACTAAATCTAACTACTTTTGTTTGCAGAAGAGATTCCATCAGCTAAAGGAGAGTCGATCCCTGATGTCGAGAGGTACTACAATCCGCGAGCATGATCTTCTGAGCATGACCTATGGAGCGATGCAGTTGGAGGGAAGAAGAAGGCCGAGTGTACAGGCTTGGGTCAAGGGATTTTTCTTACGACGCTCACCCCTCCACCAGTGCATCTGCAATTTCTCTCTCTATCGCACAGAATGAGGAGATCTCCAAGCGTGTTATGGCATTTTCTGCCAAAATGGAGGCCCACTTCTCTCAGATGAGATCGGAGCTGGAGGCTAACATGAAGGCTAAGCCGAAAGCTGAGTTGGATTCCTTCCGGCAGTGGATGAGGGAGCATGGCAAGGCAGCGACAACAATGAAGGAGGAGGAAGCGACGGGGACCGATGAGGATGAGGTTAATGAGATAGAGGAGGATGATTTGGAGAGGCTTTTTTTACATTTATGTACATTTGAATATACATTTTTTCTGTGAACAGTGATGTACATATTTTAGAGTAAATACATTTTATTTCTTTTATTGTTTGATTAGATAAATAACTGTTTGACAGTTATGTTATTTCGTTAAATGTTTGGAATTATATATTAAATGTTGTGATAGTAGATGTGATAATTTAAATATGAAAGAAAGAATTTTTTTTTTTTTTGCTACAAGTTTTCGACGACTTATGGTAAGCTTTGTGATGGTTCCAAATTTATCCGTAGTCAAAACCGATGACTAGCTGATAAACATTTTTACCGATGCTTAACTAATACATAACTGAAGACTTAAGGTGTGTTACACAAAATCAATGTCAAGTGCACGGCATTATTTTGTATCAACCACCTAGTATCTTACAACCAATAGTAGCCTCGTGCTCTTTTGAGACCTTATTTAGTCTTATTCACCCTTCCTCTTCTAAAGGTCATTATTTGTTCATACTAACAACAACTGATTACTTCTCTAGGTAAGCAATATCAATATCACCACAAGAAACCAAATTTCACCACATACTTTAATTTCTTAGGGATCATATTATATCTCATATTAGTGTTCTTCGATGAATCATATCAAATAATGTACTATTTTTAAGAACATCAAAATTTTTTTTTTTTTTTATGGCATAATATTCATTGGAGATGTAGAAAAAAATTTTTTTTTATGGCATAATATTCATTGGAGATGTATGACTTATATTACACTTGGGCTAATGGGTTGATCGAGACCTTCAACAAAACTCTTATCCGAATATTGGGAAAAAAAAACAAAATTAGAGCAAATTTCATTAGCATGAGAAGCCGGTTGATGTCTTATGGGCTCCAATTCAGTCTAATCTACTTTTAATAGTTTATTGGTCTAAGGCTATGTTCCCTTCATAAGTAAAACAACCCTCACTAAGAATTGTTATTATCGATGAAAATACAGCTAAAAAATTGTTTCAAATAACTTGAAGGTCTTAAAAAAAACTTTTTGTTGGCTCAACAAAACATCGAGTTATATAGGTTGTGGATGGCTCAAGCTCATGAAAAATTACTCTATCTCAAAACCTTATAATTAGGAAAGTTGGGCTTGGTCCTAAGGCAACCCATCTTTGCTCACATCATATGGGAGGCAATATTCATACACATCATACATATGCTTGTCACACATCACTCCTTTGTTGGGAACAGCTCTACATCTAGCCAGTAGGAGTAAATTTGTAAGCAAGTTTCCACATTCACATAGACCAAGACCAAGTTTCCCAACAAAGGAGTGATGTGAAAATGAAGATGAAATTTGATGTGGTGTGACATGAGGCACGCTGGGGAGGGAAGCATCAACTAGAAGAAGAGATGGAGGAGAAGAGGATGAGGAGACATATAATGACTAGGATTGTTTATATTTAATTTTTTGATATGAGTCATGTACCTGTATTTATTGGGTTATGTACAAATTATTTCATTTACAGTTGTTTAATACATTACAATTTCTTTTCTTTTCAATTTATGATTGTATTTATATAATTTTTGATTAGTAACTATTTGGATAGATAAATTTGATTGTGTTGTATATTTCATATATTTTTGTGATATGATTACACTTGTAAAAATTCTAAGGAAATAACAGAGGTTCTTTTTTCAATTAAACTTTTCCAACGGTCCATGGACAAGCTTTAGATATTCAACAAATTGATGGGCATTGCATGTTGTTTTTAAAACCAGCTGTTGTCAGTCGGTTCTTTGTTGGCCATGATCCAACAGGTAGCTTCCCGTCGGAAACATGTTTGACGGGAATGTTACCTCTCTGAATGGTCTAATTATTGCGTGCGGTGAGTGCACGTAGACGTGTATGCGCTCTCCGATTATCGCGGCTGTATGACAGTGGGACTTACTGTGATACAGCCGCGATGCGCGAATGTTACCTCTCCGCACGTAATAATCGCTCCTCCGAATGTCATCGGTAAATTAATTTTATTGGAAATCCCATCAAAATTAGGATTTCTTAAAAATAAGAAAGCAATGGTCATTTGCCCATCAAAAAGCAGTCAGTTTTTTTTTAAAAAAAATCAATGAAATTTTATTAATTGTCAAAAGGTTTTGACCATCAAAATTATACGTGAGAATGCTTTATATTTTGTTATTGATATGAAATATGAGAATAATTATTAAAATTTTAAATAAATATTCTTATTTTTTTTACCACATTTAACTTAAAGCTTCAAATTATATCAATTTATATATGGAAAAAAACATTAAATAAAAAGAAAGAATTTAACAAAAGTAAAAATAAAATAAAATAGAATCATTAGAAATGAGATAAATCCCATATCTAAATATTAAAAATAATAATTTAAGAAAATTATAATTCAGCATAATTATTTTATGAAAGCAAAATTTTGATGACATTATTTTGGTTAAGAATGCAAGAAGTAGCTCATACATCCATAAATTTTATCATTTGTTTAGAAAAAAAATGATGCATTATGATGAATATTATCATCTTTGTAACTTAGCATTTGTTTTTCACGGTCAAACTTGCATTTGAGGTGGATTTCTGACATGGGTAGCATGCTCAAAGGCATAGGCTATTTCAATCAATATGGCATCTGAACCACGCAATCCAGCAAAAGAGATACCAAAGGGTTCACCATTGCTATTGTATCCGGCTGGAACACTAATGATGGGAAAGGCGCCAAGGGCCATTGAAGTTGAAGCATAATGGTTAGGGAACAACACAGCATCTAAGTTGTTCTGTTTCATTAGATCCTCCAAACCCTCTTGAGCGAATTGGGTCATTAGTTTTAAAGCTATATTCTCTGCTACACCTATCCCATCTGTTTTTTCTGATGCCAAAAAAATTATTTGTCCATACTCTTCCATTTTTTCCTGTAAAAAATTGATAACAAAAAAATTGTTAATTAAGTGGCTTCCATTCCAAAACATGCATGACGATTATAATATAATTTATGGGGCAATTATCAATTACCTCAATCGAGTGGTTTTTATTAAAGGCTATGACATCTGCGAGAGACCGTACGGGAGAGAACACGAGATCTTTGAGATAGGCATTGAGTGAAAGCTTGAACTCCGCCAATAACAAAACAACTTCACTATTAGCAGTGATATTTTCCATGATTTCTGCATTCCTCATTTTCAGATTGTCCACTAAAATAGCACCTTTAAATCTGTAACATAAAATTTAAAATTTAATTTAATTTTGAATTTCAATTTCCTAGCTTTTTAAGATATAGTTACTTTATCTTTCACTATTTTATTTAATAACACAATTATTTATTTTATTTAATAAAATTTAACCCCCTACCATCATGGATTGACCAACCCTCAATAACCATGTGGTTCACAACCACTGCATATAAATACACCACTCAAGAAATTACATGAAACAATAAGATAGTGTTGTTTTTCTATTTTGTTTTATCATCAACTACTTTTTGAGTGGTGATTATATCCTTTATCACCAAATAGGCACCTAAATTTTGTACAAATATAACATGCACTCTTATGTCACATTATTTTAATAGGCAATATTTTTAATGTAAAAAATATATAGAAAAATCATTTTTTTATTTTTGCATGTTCTATATACTATTAAGATTTTTGTTTAGATCAAAGACCCATATTAGTTCAATTAAAATAGATGGTAGACATAATTAATGGAATAATCATATCTAATTAAAAATATTTGTAATATTTTTTATTTCTCGAAAATATCTTAAATAATTTATCGGAAAAAAAAACTTGCCCTATTTAAAAATGAGTTCATTGAAATTGTTTTTTTTTTCTCACTAAGACATTTCCTATTTGTATCCATATGCATAAATTTCTTGATTCATAGATTTGTCATTTTAATGTGAGAATAAAACATCACTTCTTTTGGCTATCTTCCCAAATTTTATAAACTATCTGATATGTATAATGATGTGTAGAAAAATTGTGCTAATTTATGTTCTTATTTTGATCATTTTAATGCTGATTGTACTCGTTGAGAAGGTATTTGTGATGTGTTTTTCAAGATTAAGGGTCGCAGATTCATTTGAGTCGAAGAACCAGTGAAAAATCTAAGACAAGGTCCAGCGCCTAGGTGTCAGAACTAAGCGCCTAGGTGTCGGAACTAAGCACCTAGGTGCCGAAACCAAGCGCCTAGGCCCACGAGGTGCTCCATAGTTCATCTAGAATAGAAAAAAAATGAGGGAACTCATTGGCGGGGAAACAATCAATCAAACATAGTTTATTAATCAAGATACTGACAACCATAGACTATCTTATCCAACTGGATTCACTTCAAATACTCTGTTTACAGAGAAGTATTCTTTGGATGAAATTATGTTAAAAATGACGAATTAAATGGAGAGTCAGATGCAACAATAAGGAACATTGAAAACCAATTAGTGTAGATAGCTAACTCCTTGAGCAACATACCCAGGGGACCATACCTAGCAATACTAAAGTGAATCCCAAGGATAAAGGGAATGAACATGTCAATAAAATCAAATTAAGAAGTGTGAAAGAGTTGGAAGAAGTAAATAGGAAGAAACCCATAGAGGAAGAAGCTAAATCTAAGCCCAAAAGACCCAGAGAAAAACTTACCCCATACTTATGAAAATCAAACTCGTCCCCACCATTTCCCCAATGGATTCAATAAACTAAGCTTGATCAACAATTTTAAGGCTTTTGAAAGTTGTTAAAAAACTAACGGTTAACATCCATTTCACTGAAGCCTTAGAGCAAATGCTTAGTTATGTGAAATTCATGTAAAACATTTTTAATAAGAAAAGGAAGTTGAGAGATTTTGAGACTGTATCTCTAAGCAAGGAGTATAGTGCTATTATCTATAAGAAGCTCCCTCAGAAAGTTAAGAATGATGGTAGTTTTACCATCCCATTTGCTAAAAGAGAGAATTTTTTTAGTAAGGCCTTATATGATGAGGAGGAGGATGAGGAGTATCCTCACTTCGATTGAATGTTTTGATGTGGTGTGGACTCTACTATTTTTTGTATTTTATTTCTTACTATTGGTGATTTTGGTTGGACTATTTCTTGGGCTATTGGATTTTTGGATTGTCATTTGTCTATGTGATATAGACATGCTATGATGTTATGCTTTGGCGAAATCTTATATTTCTGATTTGATGTTTATTCTTATTCATTTGGAGACTGTTGCATGTGATATTGTTGCCTTTGACATTTGCCTATTCACCCATATGTTGTCTATTGTATACTTTGGACTTAATATATTGTGATTAGTTTTATTTATTTAGTTATTGTTTATATATCAGTAGTCATGCATCTTACCTCTTTATACAGGGGGGGGGGGGGGGGGGTAGTGACTGTAAAGAGATATTTTGCCCTTAAAGTATCTAGAAAATTATTTTGGAAATTCAATATAAATAATGGTGGTAGTAGTTAAAGATAAGTGAAATTGATAAATAGAAGATAAATAAGAGCGACAAGTATGTATGGAAGATTTGGAAAAGTTGAATTAATCCCTAACTACTGATTTTTAACAATAGTTCTCACTTATCCATGTATATTCATTCCAAACACTTAGATGAATATTAAATACATATAAAGATTTTTAACAATAGTTCTCACTTATCCATGTATTTCCAAACACTTAGATGAATATTAAATACATATAAAATTGATAAATCTATCCTATAAAACAAGTCACAATTTAATTAAAACAAATTCGGGGCTTGCACGAGATATTTTGCCCTTAAAGTATCTAGAAATCATTCAATATAAATAATGGTGGTGGTAGTTAAGGATAAGTGCAAACTAATAAATGGAAGATATATAAGAGTAACATGTTTTTCTCAAAGATTTGGAAAAGATGAGTTAATCCCAAACTACTAAGTCTTATCAATAGTGATCACTTATCCATATATATTCATTCTAAACTCTTAGATAAATATTGAATACATACAAAATTCATAATTCAATTCTATTAAATAAGTCTCAACTTAATTAAAACAAATTGATTCTGAGCTATCATTTCATGATCTACAAAATTTCGAGTTATGTTAGGGTAGAAAAGAAAATTTAACTTGCAAAAAGGGTAAGTCAAATCAACAAAAAAAAAACAAGAAAAAATAAATAAAAGATTCATACTAAAAAGAGAAAAAAGAAATTCAAGAACATTTGAGGAGAAGCTTGAGGTGACGCTTTAATTAAAATTGGTGTTAAATCCTCTTCTAAGGTTGAAGGATCAATGGCTTCTCTAACTTAAGCTAGAAACATTGTCCTCATAGAAATCAAAACTAGAAAAAGACGATTTAATTAAATAGATAACTTAATGTTATGTATGATATCAATTTTATGGGAGTCAATTCTTCATATGAGGACCTTAGGATGAATATACATATTTCTATAATGATTGTAAAGTTAGCACATTAGGAGAAAACTTTAAAAGCAAAATCCTTAATTAGGAGGCACTAAATCATTAAACCCTAACTATGACTACATTTTGTTAGAGTTTAGAATAAGGTTTTGAAATTACTTGGAGACAGGTAATGCTTAAATTTGACGGATTTTGATGTGTAAAGGAATTACCCTAACTTATGTTTTAATTTTAATCATTCTTAGTTTACTTTTACACATTTAGAAGATGTTTGTGATGTGTTTAACAAGATTCGGGGTTGGAATATCATTGGAGATTAAGAACCAAGTGAAAAAGCTAAGGCAGAGACCAACACCTAGGTGTCAGAGTCAAACACCTAGCCACTCAAAGTGCTCCAAAATTTGTCCAAAATACAGAGAAGTGGAAATTAGGCACCGCGGTAACGGTGTCTAAGTTTTACACTCAGGACCCTAGGCGCCCAGAGCCCTAGAAATCCAGTATAAGAAGGAAAATGTAGGGACAGTGACTACAGTTCTTACGCACTAGTTCATGCGATGTAATCATTGGGAGTGATTCAAAGGCATTGATTTGCAAAATTAAGCATTAAAAGCACTTGGTTGACACTTTAGAGAGATTTTTCATGATATTAAAGGCTCAGAGAAACTTCAAAAGGTTTGGAGAGAGTTCTAAAATCTTGAGAATTTCTATAGCGGACAAGAGAGGTAAGTGAAGAGAGATTTGTGAGTAGATCAAAGGGTTTTTCTTTTTTTGTTGTACACTTCAACATTTCTTTTGGGAAAAGGAAAGAGATAATTCAGTAAAGTCTTTGTCTTTAAATTGATTTTTATCAATTAAATTTGTATTTACGATTTTTTGTTCTTTCAATAAAATCATCATGTTGTTTTTTAAAAGTATGGTTCATGAGTATAATCTTTTTTATCGCTTAGAATGGCCATGTAAGAATGATTAATGAGAATTTTCTAGTATGATTTCATGTAATTTCTCATTTGGTGATTTATTAACCTTAAGAGTATTATTTATTTTTGAATTGGCTAGTTAAAATGAAAATGACTCAGAAGAATTCTTAATGGAATGATTAGGTTAAGTCACAGTAATTTATGAGAAAATGGAATATTGTCTTTAGATTAGTGCAATCATTTAGGGAGCAATAGTGTCTTAGGCAAATCACTTGATTTAAGGGACTAAACAAGTTTGACTTTGGAACTGTCTTAGATGCCCGGAAGAGGATAAGGAAGAATTTTGCTCGTGATTTTCACCTATTAGTCAAATCACCAATTTGAACTAAAATTCCTACAAAACTAATTCATGTGAGAAATTTTGTGCATTTGAAAACTCTTAAACTCTTTAACCTTGTTAGTCTAGGATTGTTAAAATTAAAAAATTAGCATTAATCACTTTAACAAAATACCATAACTCTGAGTATTCAAGCTAAGCTAAAAACCAGTTACCTAGAAGTTTTTCTTTACTTTTCGATTTTAGCTCGTTTCGTGTGGGATGGATACACGAACTCTGATTCATATACTACTAGGATACCACATATATTTGTGTGATTCGCCAGCGCTTAACCGTATTTGGCCTATATCATATAAAAAAGAAGATTTTTTTAATAATCTATTGTTAATGGGGAGACAGAGTAATCACCTCATAGTTAGAAAATGCTCAGCAAATGTAATAGCCTCCATGGATCCTACTGGGTATATATCAAAGTAAGGGTGACGCAAAATCCCAATCCTCTTCCCCTTCAGCCCGTCTTTTTTTAAAAACTCGTGGAATCCACCTTCCGGAATAAATTTCTTCGCAGCATTCGTCGCCTCACTGTCTAATGGATCGAATCCCACGATCACATCCAAAAGTGCCACTGCATCTGCCACCGTTCGTCCCATTGGCCCAATGGTTTGTAGCCTCGGGGAAATAGGAACCATCCCTGATCGACTCGCTAGCCCAACTGTGGGCTTGATGCCCACCACTGAGTTTACCACTGCAGGGCAGGTGATAGACCCAACCAAATCAGATGCAAGTGAAACTGTCACCAAGTTTGCAGCCACCGCTATGGCGGAACCACTGCTGGTCCCACATGGATTTGTTGTCATAGAGTAAGGATTTCGGCCTTGGCCCCCTCGTGGACTCCACCCCTGGGGTGGACCTAGCGATCGAAAATTGTCCCATTCACTCATGCTTGCTTTGCCAAGAATTATGGCGCCGGCCATTCGGAGGCGTTGGATGACACCAGCATCTCGGGGCACGATGGAGCCGAGAAGAGCGAAGGATCCTGAGGTGGTGTTGAGTTTGTCGTGGGTGTTTATGTTGTCCTTGACGAGAACAGGGATGCCGTGCAGCGGGCTGAGATGGTTTTGGGCGTTGCGCTGAATGTCGGCTTTGGCTGCATCATCGAGTGCATCTGGGTTAACCTCAATAACAGCATTGAGGTGTGGGTTCAGAGTTCTTATTTGGTCTAGGTAGTACTCCACAAGCTTGAAGGAAGTGAGCCGGCCGTCATTGAAAGCGGCTTGGATGTCAGCAATGGTGGCCTCTTCAAAGCGGAATGAATTCTTTGCTAGCAACCTTTAAGCCAAAAAAGTAATTTTTATTGCTAGGATGTTGAAAAGTAATTATTTTTAAATAATTTTTTACATTTAACCATCAAACAAGCAAAATGATGAAAATTTTATTTTCTTCAGAAAAGTACAACATAAAGCGACATAGTATCCATCTAAAATTTTGTGTTTTTGTAGGATAGATACGAAAAGCAGGAATAAATTTAAAAGTGAACGGCTTCCATACACGAATGGCACAGAATGAGGGTAGCCAACCAACCTGTTCTTCATCCATCTTCGCCATGAAGGGTTACAGATAGCGAAAGTAAGAAGCAGAAGAAGGGATACATGAATGACGGACATCTGGGATGCAGCCTTAGTGCGTACACTTCAAATCGATGAAATATTGCCTCACGGAGAAGCGCCAGTGAATGTTGGCGGCTTTTATAAGAAAAAAATAAAGCTTTTTCAATACATAATGCAGTTCCGATTTCCTTCATGTCTGAAGATTCTTCCATCTCGCTCTATGATTGAGTTTGGTCAGCATGAAAATAACTTTCAATATTAAAGATTTAAAGTCAGAAGGATCCGCTCAAAAAGAAGGGAAAGAAAAAAACAGTTTTTGTAAGGTCTCAGAAATTGCTCAGAGTTGTTTTATTACAGGAGGTCAAAGTTTTTGAGCAGCCAAATAAACTAAAAAACTGAGATTATTTACAGGTCCAAATCAACTTTTAAAGTTATTCAAATCAAGAATGGGAGATGAATACTTCGTTTCAGATTTGAAATTAAATTTTCATTTAAATTAAAGATTTTAGAAATGGCTTCTTGATGATGATATCGACTGTATCAATTAGATAGATGGTTATAGATAAATAGTTAGATTGAAAAAATCAATATTGCCAGTAATAACCAAAATAATTCCGAATACTCTAATTGCCTAAAAGGGACAACAAAGGATTATTTCAACAGGCTGACAAATTGATCAATTTAAAATTCATTAAAAGTGGATCCATGTACACATTAGAGCTAATAATAATTTAACAATTTCGATGCATGTGAACAGTAGAGTAATGAATTATCATCTTAGCGTTCTACGAAAACCTCACATGCCCTGAAATAACGAAAGAGAAGTGAAAGGAGACCCATTGACTTTTTACTTGGAAGACTCTAGAAAGGGGAAAAAATCACAGGGTTTAACCTAATTGAAATAATCTACTATGAATAGTGAGTACAAAGATCTACTATTCTTCTGAATTAAGAAATATGGAGTTATCAAATTGATTACTGTAAACATACAACAGTAGTTTATTGATAATAGATATAATCTGACTATAATAATTGTAGTTCCACTACACAGTTTATGCCAATTAGCATTGGACTAATCCGATGCTAAATGGGTTTAGCGTCGTATTTGTGTCAAACATATAGTCGACGTTAAACCGTGGTCGGTAATACAATTAGTGTCTAACATGCTCGATGCTAAATATATTTGCATCGGATTTAGCGTCCATCAAGCTTGTCGTTATCCAGCTTTGAAGTTCCCCATGATGGCACAACTTTTAAAGACAGATTTTGCGTGGAATGCTTGAGAACGCAAATTAGCGTCGTATTTGAGCATCGAAAAAAATCAAAGAAGTAGAATTCAAATTTCCGAAGCAAACATATAACAAGGAAAGTTAAAAGAACAGTCAAATTTTCACAACCTTTACACAAATAAAATGAATACCCTAATGTAACACAACTCGGAATCTATTTAACAAATAAGTACCGACAATGAAAAAAAAAATAATGTAACAAATATTATTCTAAATTCGTGAAAGTTCACATATGAATTCATAATACATGTTCACATGCTTAAATAGAAAAAAAAAGTATATATAAGCCTTTATGGTGTGGTAACATCATCAAACTCCTAACCATTCTCCTCCTCCTCATCCACATAACTCATAGGCAGCCCCAACTAATATGCAATTCTCTCCACCAGGCGTCTTAAAGTATCCTTAACTCTTTGATGTCCTTAATGCATCTTATCAAACATTTCACAAAGCTCTTTATTCTTATCACTAACCCGCCTGACAAGCTTCTCATGCTTTGACTATAACGAGCTCAAGCCACCCATAGGAGCACGAAAGAGTTCAACCACAAATGTCATGCCCTTTGCTCCCAGGCCGTAGACCTCCTTTCTATTTCACGCTGCTTGCATTCATTGCTCGAAAGCAGACTACACAATGCTAGATTAGTTACCACTGTTGCTGACAGATGTCGGGGTGTGGCTTTCCAACTCTCTCTGCTCTCTCTCTCTCGAAGCTACTCATACTTCTATATAATTAAGACAATGATTAATTATCATTTTTAACAATAATAGTTTAAGAAATTTAGAAAATTAATTTTTCTTACATAGACTTTTTTAGAGAGATCGGAGACCCATTGCTACGTCTTCGTCACCAATACATCCCTAGGCACCAATGCTTCCCCCAATGAGAAAAAAATTTGCGTACGTCAGGGGGTACGCATCTCTGCGTACATAATAGGGTACATGGGAGTTATACGGAGATTACAAGGGGGTTATAATCTGTTGTACCTCCCGTGTAACTCCCGTGTAACCTCCTGTGTAAATCCCGTGTAACCCCGCTATAACAATTATACATGCTTGTAACTCCTATGTAACTCTCGTGTACACGCTTGTAACTCCCATGTAACTCCCGTGTACACTATTATGTACGCAGAAATGCGTACCCTGACGTAGCAAATTTTTTCTCCCCCAATGTGGCCAGCCCAGCTCTTTAAATAGTTTATACATCAACCATCCAATTTTTAATATTTAGAGAACCTAAAGATGGGAATCCAATTTTGCCCAAAACCACTGCATTGGTGATCGAACCCTCGCGATTCCTTTGCGTTTAGAGATCACTGTGGAAAGTAGGGCAACGATGGGGCCGCCGTTCACATAACCGAAATACATTTTTCTCCTCCATCCGCTCCGTCATCTGTCTCCTTCATCCGCTCCTTCCGCTCCTTCCGCTCTGCTCCTACCCGAAACCATTGAGGAAGGTAAGCCTGGTCGCGCCATTATAATTTGCCATTTAGGTTTATGATTTTGGCCGTATCAAACTTGTGAAATTTTGTTCCTGCAGATGAACTAGATGTTGAATGGGAAATTCAGTTTTTACCATTCATGCGGCTATTACAGATCAGCTTTTTTTTCAATGTTGCTGAAACGATGCTGGCGTGCAGGTTTCTGATAATGACATGTTTCTTTGTTCTTTAATCTGCTTAATTAACTATTGGGGTGGTTAGAATTGGCTTGCTGCCGTCTCAAGTCTTTTGTTTTATATGAGTATAGTATTTGATCGGACTGTTAGGCAAGGTTCACTTATAGTCTATTAAAACTTCTGCAACTAATTCCTTGAAGACATATCTTGCTCATTAAACCTGCCTTCCTACAATGTTTTGTTCATTTACTTGTGTTTTAAGTAAGTGTTAAAATAGTCCCCGATTGTGTATGTAGTGTTGTTTTAGTCCCAGAGTTTATATAAGTGTCAAAATAATCTCCCGACTATTTTAAACTTGAGCTCTAATAGTCTTCCATTGAGACTATTTCAATTACAATTTAAAGACTTTGGGAGCTATTTTGACACATTTATAAACTTTGGGAGTAAAAAGGCTCCCTGAACATAGTAAGGGATAATTTTGGCACTTTACTCGTGTTTTTCAACTTCAAAGTTTTGGTTGATTTGCTTAGATACCTTGTTTTCTGTTTCTGGATTTAGAAAATTCTTCTATGAATGATTTAATTGATTCTTGAATACATTTATCTAGAATAAAAGTCAGTGTGAGAGTAAGAAGTTGCTATTATTATTTTAATCTTCAAACAAATAAATGTTCCCTCTGCCAATTAATATAGGAAAAAGAAATTTGCTTGGTACACTGTTGAATTCCTGTGCAGAAAATGAATAAGAAAACTTTTTTTTTTTGGGAATTTTATAGACATACCACACAATTCTTTTCTATTTGCATATATGACACTCAAAGTTTAATATTTACACTTATAACACCTTAGTGTCATAAACCTATGCTTGAAAAGGTGTATTTTAATTTTTTTTTAAAAACATAGTTATGTTGATATTTTTGATGTGATGTTAATGATTTGAATGGTATGTTTGTAAATATGAATGTTGACGTGCCAGATATGTAAATATGTAAGGTTTGTGCGGTATGTATGAAAATGCCCCTAAAATTTTTTATTCTTTCCTGTTGTAGGATTGTTGTAGTCTTTCTCTGTATCAGAGGTAAGTCATTTAACATTGTTATTATCCCTTCTTTTAGTTGCCTTTGACTCGTTAGCTGGGAGTTATGATTTTGTTTAACTCCAAAGGATTGTATGCAGTCTTGAAATTGTGCATCTTTCTATATTTTTTACTTGCATAAATTTACAAATGTGTTTGGCTAATCCTGGGGTTATGAATTTATAATTCAACTATCATCTTATATTTCCCTGTCCTGCTTTTCTTCCAGTAAGATTAGTAGTTTAAGAAATTGTAGCCAAATCTTCTTTTTTTTATGTATTTTGTTTATCAATTCAATTTTTAGTCTTGAAAGGAAAGAGTTGATTGAAGGTCAACTAGAAATAGGAAGACAACAGAGTTGTGGATGGGAAGGGGATTGGCAGAGAGGTGATAGATAAGATGAAACAAATTTATGACACAGATTGGAGAGAAGGGGCTTTTCTATGATGGTGAAAAGTCTTTGTTCACGGTTGGCTCACTCCCTTAAATTAACAAGAGTTCACTGTCATACTTGAAGATACGCCTTCAATGAGGTAAATTTGCCGTCAATAAATTTTCATCATCTGACAAGAATCTCGATGCATGAAATGAATCTTGAGGCAATCTTTTGTGCAAGAAATATTCAAACTTCAATTAAGAGACATCTAGAGCTACTATTTCAGCAAAAATTATAGTCAAAATAACCAGTTCAATTGGATAGACCCAATGATAATGAATTAGTCTAATCAGAGTCAAATCAAGCTTAGATCAAGTCATTAAACCACCCTTGAGAGTTTTTCGGACATATTTAAAAGATCAAACGAATATTAAATTTAGCAAGCCTATAGTCGAATCAAGCGACTCAACAAGACAAATCCAATAAGCCTAAGATTGCTCAATTCAAACATCTTTAAGACACTCAAACACTATCAGATCGAAGAAAGCTCTCCGGACCATCCTATCAAAATAATTTATATTGCTGTAATAATTTCATCCAAAATACTATAAATAGAGTCACGGAGGAGAGCTTGAGGCTTTGAGAAAGAGATGAAGTACAGCGTCACTTCTGCCACCGCCAATTGCCGCTGACCACCTCTTTAAAGCCGTGAAACACAAGTGAATATCGGCGCATTTTATGAGAAAAATAAAGCATTTTCAATATATTAAACGACGGGTTTGTTAATTGGCCAAAAACCCCAGTTATTTCTTTGATTATAGTTTCGATAGTCCTTATCTGAATTTTCTCCCAGCTGGTATGATTTGAATCCCAAGTACCGCATGAAAATAACTTTTATATTTAAAATTTAAAATCAAAGAGAACCAAAATAAAACAAAGTTTTGGTAAGGTCTCAGAAATTTCTTAGCTTTGTTTATTGGAGCTTAGTGTCTTTAAACTGGAAACTCATCCAATAAATTAAGCTTATTTACAAGTTCAAATCAACTTCTAAAATCATTCAAATCAAGAATGGGGGATGAGTGGTTCGTTATTTCCCAGAGAAAGTCGCAGCTTAAAAGACTGCTAAATGGATAATGACCACACGCCTCCAAAGAGAGCTGAGGCTCTAATAGCCAGTTAGAATAAGGTGACCCATAGTAAACGACAAGCCAACAAATATATTAATGCTTCTTAATGCTGATTTAAACTTTATTAATTAGATAGATAGATATAGATAAGTTGATAGATTAAAAAAAAATCAATATTGCTAACAATAACAAAAATAATTCTGAATATTCTAATTTCCTATAATAGACATCAATGAATAATTTCATCGTGCCAATAAATATATTAATTTAAATTTCATTACAAGTGGATGCATATGCACGTTAGAACTAATAATAATTGAACCACTTCGATGCATGTCAGAAGGTTCAAGTCAGTATCATAGCATTGCACAAAAACTTAGTACACACTCAGTTAATGAAAGAGAAGTGGGAGGAGACATTTTGACTTCTTATGCGGAAGATCCTGTAAAAGGAAAAAATCCCCGGGGCTGAGCTTAATTGAAATAATCCACTATAAATGATAAGTGCACATATCTAATTTTCTTTTGAATTAATGAAGATGCACTACATGAATAATGCTCTTTTCCGACGACCACATGTCGTAGGTTATCTAAAGAAATACCTTCGCTTTTGATATTTCTGACGGTTTATCGACTGTTTTAAGGTCGTAGCTGTTGACCTCATTTTTAGTGAGGGTTAGTTTCCTCTTAGGATTTAGGGTTTAGCCTTAAGAATCTTCCTTCGACTATCTTAGACCATTAGAAATGGAACTCACCTCATTTTAGAAATCCAAACTGCTTCTATACTCTTTTGAAGTTTCGCATGCGGTTCTTGACCTCTAGCATGTAAAAGGTTGAAACTAACATGAGGGAACTCAAAAGTAGTTCCCATAAGATCATTAAGCCCTAGAGTTGCCTCTTGCACAATTTGCACTTCCGCGCGCACAAACTTCGCAATTCGGAGAGTCGACACGTTCGATCACTACAATTCACATTGCTTGCGCCGTTATTTGTCAAGAACTTGAATAAATTTCTGAGACGATCGATTGCGGGTCAAAATTTTAATAAAATTGAATTTGACACATTTTTGATCCGATTGTCGACGAAGTTGTCCGGACAACTCCGAATGACAAAACGGACTGTGTTGGTGCGTCCGGAATGTCAATTTTATCTAAAAGGGACACCCATTTTGCTAGGGCGCCGCACATGAATCAATTGCACGAAATTTGATATTTTTTTATATAAATTAAAAAAAATCCTTATTTTTAATCCCTATATCCCTAAACCTAAACTCACGCACGCAAGACCCCCTCTCCCGTTCGCGAGTCTCGCCTCCTTCCTTTCGTTCGCGAAGCTTCGGCCGAGGTCCCCCTTCCCCGTGCTCCAATCTCTAGAAAAAACTTCCACCTACTCCCTCTGTCGAGCTCCGGCTTTCCCCTCCCACGCCTCTGCAATTCTTGTCGCTTCCTTCGCTCGTCTCTTTCGCGTCGACTCACCCCAGGTAGGTTTGGGTAGGTTCTTCCCCTCCCTTCTGGCTATAAAAACCCCATTTGGGGAGTTCCTTAGGGCGGGCCGAATTTTTGCAAGGGGGAGGTGCTGCTGGATTTCCATTTGAATCGCTTTGGTTGCCTCGAATCGTTGCCGGTTTGCTCTTCACTTTGGTAGAAATTTTTGTTCATGCTTAGGGAATGGTTAAATGGTTGGTAGTTTCATGTGATACTTGAAAATCTTTTTGTTCTTTTGCTTGGCCAAGAAAATCCATATGTTGGTGCTTAGAGTATGATTGTTTCATGTGATATTTAGGGGCTCTTTCTTGTGCCTTCTTGGTTGGCCGAAAATGTATTCTTGGGGGTTGTTGACCTCATTTTTGGTTGAGGTCTAGAAAACTTCTTTAGTAGCCTAGGTCTAGCCATAGAACTTTCCTATTGACTAGTCTTAGAAAATTAGAAAAGGTACCCCACCATTAGAAATTCAAAACTCTTCTTTTTACTCAACTTGAAATTCCACATAATGATCTTAACCTCTAGCATTTAGTAGATAAGATCATTATAAGAGAATTCAAGAAGAGTCCCTATAGGATTACTTAGCTTTAGGATTGACCCTGGTGTTGACTTGGAACTAGGGTACACCATATCTTCACAATATATTAATCCATGGTTCATTTAGAATGGATATCTATCCAATGCTAT
>NW_018165007.1:388746-422230 GCF_001263595.1 Phalaenopsis equestris | reverse complement strand
CCCCTTCACACTTCTTAGTCTGATATCTTTGAGATGTCCTTACCATTTGAATTCCTTGAAGATAATTTTTCCTTGATTTCTATCGAGAGTATTCTTAGGTAACTTCAGTTATCTAAGATGTAATTAACTATAGGGGCTTGCCCTTATAGGAAGCTTTTCCCGAACCCAGCATAATATAAACCCTATTTAATTCCTTATATTAAATAGGGGAATTTGTCGGCCAATATATTGGTTCCGCAGATCAAACGGATGTCATGACTTTCTCTAGTTTATTTGATCGAGCCTTACCCTTAATTCTTGTATTCATCCTTTGGGATAGATACAGAATTTGAGGTAAAGTGCTCTTCCATTTAAACTATGAAAATTATGGGGTCAGTTTGACTTCATCTTTTTCAAAACTAAATTTTTTTTTAACGTCCTTCCGAAGCGGGCAACGGGATTTCAATTCCGATGACCGACAGCTTCTTACGGGCAAACTTCACACCAAAAATAGTGCCGACAGGGGTTTGATGTTTGGCTTGTTCCATGTGAAATTTTTGTAGCTGTTTGTTCCTCTTTTGGTTGGCCAAAATCCATGCTTGGGATGTTTGAGATTTTCATTGTTTTCATATGAAGTTTAAGGACTCTTTCTTGTACCTTTTAGTTGGCTCAACTCTTGGCTTTAGCCATAATCACATGTGAGAAAATCTAAAATTTACTTGGCCTTTGAGCTTGCTTAGTACATGTGTAAAACTTGAAATTTATTTGTGGCTTTGAAGCCTCATTCACATGCTAAAATTTAGAACTTTGGTTTGCATTTTGAAACCTCTTTCATATGTTAAAGTTAACAACTTTAGTTTATATCTTAAAGTCACTCTCTCATGGCTTAAGATTGGAAGTTATAGGTGGTATGTTGTACTTTCTTTCTCTATGCTTCTTAAGCTTCAAACACATAATATTTGAAAAGGATGACTTGCTTACTTTATGTTGTCTAGCATGCTTTGAACGTGGGGTTTCACCCTTTTGAAGCATGAGAGAATTGGTTTATCGTATGCAATTTTCGGATTTGAAACTTGTCACTTTTGAAACACTCATGAATGAGGCCATGCGAGCTTGTTTTTCACTCATTTCACTAAGACTTCATATATATATAACATCAATGCTTCAATTTAACACATTTTCCATCTCACTCAATGCTTTAACATTGTTTGAAAGTGGCTAGTTCATATTAAAATTGCATTATAGAGAATCGGGTCCCTTAGAATAGTATCTCCCAACTCAGAGACCCTGGAGAGGGTATTGTAGGGAATTTTTACAGATACTATTCGCCCAGCCTTAGGGTTTCTACCTCCAGCAATTTAAAGTTGCTAACAGTTCTAATTTGACTAGAATATTCAACTTGTGGATCAAATTATTTTCTTAAAAAAAATATAAAATATATATATAAATACATTTGAAAAATACAAAATCACATCCACTACAAAATAGCCTAATTACTTACGGCTTTTACTTGCATGCAGATCCAGAGTGAAATGTATGAAAATTTTTACAAAGGTCCACAGTTGGCTATTCTAGTCGGATTAGGGCTGCCTTCTACAGAAAGTCGGTCTAGTAGTCAGTACTTAAGGTTGTGGTCTACAACAAAACTCTGAGTCCTCACCACCAAGCTTACGGTCTTCTTAAACTTGTAATCCATTCTGGTGTTTTCTTCGTTTTCGTTCTTTCTTTCGGATTTTCTACAAGTTTATCTCTATGGATTTATTCGGATTTCCTACGAACTTTGTTTTGTTTCAGATTTATTACGGAATGTTCCTTTTCGACTTTTTCCGACTTTTTGATTCTTTTATTTTGTTTCTCCTACACACATTACACACACACCTGCCCAGCGTAGTTTGCTTATTCTATTTTTCAGTGTATATTTTTCTGTCGGATGTACAGTTTTCACATCACCACTGCGTGATTTAATTGCACATTAACATGCTTTTCTTTTACACTCTCCCCTAGATTATGATGTCAGTAGCAGATCCTAGGTGGTACCCACGATAAATTGGTGACTTCACATTTTACATTATTTTAACCTTAAACAACTTGAATACTAAATTAGATGCTACGACGAAGAGCTTGGAGCTAGCGTTGTGGGCAGCACGACCATCTTCAACAGCAAAACATGTCTAGATCAATAAAGTCTTTCCTTAGAATTAAACAACAAGCCATAGGATTTCAAGGTTGTTCGAGTAGTCTGCTTAACGCGACATAAATCTTCACTTTATCTTTTAGGCCTTTAGTAGTCTGCTTAACGCGAATAAATCTTCATTTTATCTTTTAGGCCTTTGCACAACCAGACTGTATAATTTAAGCCCTAACTCGTTTTAGGTTGTCGTCTGATATGACATAAATCCTCATATCTTTTAGGCGACTTATGTGATCAGATATCATGTAAATGTAAGCCCTAAGACCATGTCACGCAAATATAAGTCCTAAATAATAAAACTGGCAGGATGAAACGTCAAATAACATCTTCTCGAAATTGAAGCTAAATAATATAATAGTTTGGGAAATCACCGAGGTTCGTCTCCGGATCTATGATCTCTTCTAGTTCTTCCTCATTTGGATTCCTCTAGAATGTTCAGAATTTGAGTCTTTCTCATTTGACACTCTTTGGTCCGATTTCGTTGAAAAGTCTTATCATTTTGACTTTTTTGAAGATAATATTCTCTGATTTTTATCAAGAGTTTTCTTAAGTGATTTCGGTCATTTAAGATATAATTAACTATAGAGGCTTGCCCTTATAGGAAGTTTTTCCGAACCTAGCCTAATATAAACCATATTTAATTCTTTGTATTAAATAAGTGAACTTGTTGGCAAATAAAATGATTTTCGCAGACCAAACAAATGTCATATAGTTCTTAGTTTATTTGATCGAGTCTCATCCTCAAGTCTTGTGTTTATCCTTCGGGATAGATACAGGGTCTGAGGTATAGTGTTCTTTCATTTAAACTGTGAAAAGTATGGGGTCAGTTTGATTTCATATTTTTCTTAAAACTTATATACATATGTAAATTAAACGTCCTTCTGAATTGGGGAACGAAATTTCAATTCCGGCGACCGACAGCTTCTTACGGGCAACTCCCCAAACTCTTTAGTGCCGACAGTAGCAAAATTGCTTGTCGGTAATTTTAAAATCGACTGATATTTTCACTGTATAAACACTCTGATGCATAATTGACAATTTATGTCGAAACTTTCTTTGAGAAATTTCAAATCTTAGGTTTTCATCGGTTCATATAATCGACGATTTACTCCGTCGACATTAGCGACAACTTTCACGCCAGAAAAGTGTTGCGTCCGTCACTTTTTGTAGCACAGGCTTACCATCGGTTATGTGTCGTTGTTGAGTTATTTTTGATAACTGACGAAAAAACTATCAGAAAATTGTGGTGACCATCGATTTCCTTTGATGCAGTGAAGCCATCAATTCAGTGTTGTTTATGTATCGGACATTAATTCGATCGACTAGTTGTCGGTTATGACAACTAATTTATTAAAAGTGGTCGACAAACTGTCAATTATGATAAACATATTGCTCTTATTTCTTCTCTTTAGGCTCTCACTTATTGCATGAAAATGAGTGGTTTGACCCGTGAGAATCATTACCTTATAAAGTGAGTTTTGTCTATGCATGTCAATTGACCTTTTTAAACAGTCCTTTTATGCCTTCCTCATCAATGACTTGTGTAACCCATTACATAGCTTGCTTTGATGCACTCAATATTAATTAAATACAACTAAATATTCGAGCGTGGTGAGACATAAAATACTTAAATTTGAAATGTTGAAATATGTTCACATTAGTCTTAGCATACCACACATACTTAGGAAACTTGATTTATAATCAATTCGTAAGACCTATTACTCCCAATAAAGAACAACCTACCTTATCTTGCATCTTCAAGACTGACCATGCTTGGTTTTCAATGCGATTAGGTGGTTTAGATGACAGCCCTTTCCAGGTCGGGTTGTAAGTCCATTGCATTCCCTTTTTCCCTTCTTTTAGGTTAGGGCTGCAAAGTTTCACTTCTCTCGGTGAACTTCACCCTAGGACTCTGAGGTTGTTAGTTTAGTTATGATGTAAATACTCACCCTTAGGCTCATGTATGATTGTATGTCGTGCAATATAAGTCGTAACATTTTAACAAAATATCAGAATGGAACGTTAAATTTTTCTTTGAAAATGTTTAATGCAAAACAATAAGATACTATGTGATATTACTGAGGTTTTCTTGGTATCTTCAGGTGTACCCAACCTTTCTTCTTTTGGCTTCTGTTAACAACAGTTCAACTTCTAGCCTTTTCCATTTGGAAATCCAATGTCCAATCATGGAAGCCTAAACCTAAAAATTTCTTGTGGACAAAACCGCAGTCTTAATCGAGAGTTTTTTTTAAGTAACTTCAGTTACTTAAGATATAATTAAATATAGGGGTTTGCTCTTATAGGATGAAGAAGACCTCAAAACTAATTTAAACTCCATCTAGTCTTCAAATTAGATAGGAGAAATAATCCATCTGGTTTAAATCGTAGACCAGTGCGGATATCCAATGTTTTTTTAGTTCGAATAATCAAACCCATCATAAAAATAGTATTTCTACCTTCAAGGTGGTTTACTACTTTTGATGATGCGCTTGATTAGTCAAGCAACCCAAACCTTTGTTTCCACATGTCATTCAAAAGTTTTGTGTCAGAGCGGAAATAAAACTTAAGTGGATCAAATAGGTTTGAAATACTTAAATTAAAAAAAAAATGCTGAATATTTACATTAAGATGCAATTAAAACTGATAAATATTTCTCTTTTCTAATTTGAAGACTAGATATGGTTTAAATTATACATGTGGTCTAAGCTTTCTATAAGAGCAAACCGCTATAGTTAATTACATCTTAAATAAGCAAAGCTGTTTAAAAAAACTCTCAATTAATATTGTAGTTTTATCTTCAAAAAAATTCTATGTTTAGGTTCTCACGTTTGGTTATTAGGAATTCCAAATGGGAAAAGCTTAAAAATGGAACAAATATTAAAGGAACTCGAAGGTGAAAAAGTAAGAAATGTCGAAGATACTGAGAAACTCAGTGACACCTCAACTATCCTATTGTTTGACATTAATGATTTCAAAAGTTATTCTATTTTTCATCTTGACATTTTATTAGAATGTTTATGATTTAAAATGCGTGATATATGATGATGAGAAAGCTTAGGAGGTGGCGATTTACATCGTACTGGACGAGCAACCTCCAAATCCTAGAACTAAGGTGAAATTTATTAAAAGGTGAAACTTTGAAACCCTAATCTGAAAAAATAACACAAACAAACAAAATAGAGTTGACTTACAATCATGCTTGGAAAGGGCTGTCATATAAATTACCTAATTATAATAAAAAACCATGCAAAACACTCTTAATGAATGCAAGATATGACAAGTTGTTATTTATTAAGAGTAGTAGGTCTTATGACTTGATTATAATCAAGTTGTTTAAGTATAATAGATATGCAAAATGTCCTAAGACTAATGTGAATACATTTTTTTCATTTTAAAATTTTAAATATTTTATAGCTCACTAAACTCAAATATTTTATTATTTTGGTTAATTTTAATGACGAGTGAATTAGAGTATGTTGTGCAATATGTTATGTAGGTCCTTGATGATGTATGCTTACAGAATTTGTTCATAAGACTAGTCGAAATGTAAATGCAAAATTCACTTCCATAAGGAGATGGTTCCATAAGGCCAATCATCCCTTTTATGCAATGTGTGAGTGCTCAAAATATAAGAAATAGAAGCACTATGATTATGCATATGCCTAATGTGATATTTTTGTGGCTATTCCTAAATCGCAAGGAGATTACCACTTCAATTTTTTTTTAATGTCAATTTGGCTATTTTATATGCATGATGTTTCTATGATTATGAATGTAATGTTTTGTGCAAATTTTTCAAATTTTTAGTTTTGGATATGAATTTCATTTTATTTTTTGAAAATTTAAGTTGAAGTTGTTAGGTTTGGGTATAATATTTAGTCCTTAGATGAGCTTCTTTATAATACAGGCAAAAGTCATAAATTAAAACATGGACCTAAAATGTGGGCAGAGCTATCAAGCAAACATAACGATAAAACAACAAATGAGTGTCAATCATAGACCTACATCAAATTCGTCGGTTAACAACATCTGAAGCATCATTTTTGGTTTAGTTAAGGTTCATCATTCACTTTAGTATGCATTCTCTTTTGGATGGATTGGATATTGATAGTCAACTGACCAAAACACACCTAAACTCTAGAGTGAAAAAGACACTACATAAAATAAACCCTAAGTTACTATAGTAATCTAACCGTTTTAATTACAATAGTTCTGCAAAACAAAGTTAGCACACCTTAAACTTGCTATGGGAGAATAAAACACATGAAAAAAAAAATTACCACTACCTAGTGCTACAAAGAATCAACTGCTCGTCCTATCAAGTAATTAGTAAGCAAATAATCACAACACAAAATCTATCTACTCCTATGACATATAAAGGGTTAGTGCCTTGTGACATTTAAAGGTGGACGAATGTGAAGCGAGAAAATTGATCAAGTTTTAAGACGACCCTAGTCAAGATGCTCATGGTTTTCCATAATCTCAAAGTCGTTGGTGTTTTGGATCAACTTAATCAGGATAGGTAGTTAACCTATTTCAACCTGAAGATCCTTATTAGCAACCACTGGTTGTCTAGACTTGAAGGTTAGTTATTATTGTTCAAGTTGCTTTCAACTATATTTGTTCATTAGGGTTAACTATACGTTTTAATGTCTTTGAAATTTTATGAGTTGATAATTTTTTATCTTTTTTTAATTTTTCTTTGACTTTTAATCAATTTGTTTTTTTTTAGTAGGATTGTCTTGAATTGATTTTATTTTCACTTAGATTGTCTTTTAATTATTTTGATTTTCACTAGGATTGTCTTTAATGATGACCCTGATCAAAATCTCATGGTTCCGTTATCCCAGTATCATAAGGGTTTATGGTCTGGTCGGTTATATATAACCAGAGGAAACCTTGTTAGTAATCACGGGTCACCTCATCCAAGGTTTCCTCACAAACAAGGGGTTGGTTTAATTAAGTTTAAGTTTTAATGATTGTTTAGTATTTATTTTAAGTTATAATGACTTTTGACCTTTTAATTGTCTTTTAATGAAGTTAACTTGTTAAGTTTTTAGAGTTCATTTTATTTTGTATTTCGGTACATCTTAGTTTGTTTGGTTACTTGGTGAGGATTTGGTTTGTTTAATGTGTCTTCATTTGTTTTGATTTAGCTGGATCAGTAGCGAAGGTTTCATTTGAATTTGTATTTTCATAGTAAAGTTATTAAGTTTTTAATTCATGAGGGATATATACATAAATTTGTCATTCTTAACCTAAATCACTCTGTCTCAAGATGGGGGTTGTTTGGTATGCTTTAATGTTTGTTGTTAAATGTTTTGAGGTGACTAATTAAGGGTTCCAATCTTAAAGACTTTATTTGATGAGTTTGATACGTGAGTTCTAGTGTTTAATTTGACTTCTTTATTAATTTTTTTTTAAGTTGAATTGTTTAATGCTTAGGCTTATAAGGTTTATCATTATTTCATTATTGTTATATTTATTATTATTTTTTTCAATTAATTGTTGAGTTTATACTTGTAATTATGAATGAATCTCCACTTATCTTTCATTTAACCCAATTTTGTTACATTTTTTATTATTTTGTTAATTGATGAGTATTTTACTTTAAGTATTATGAATTTTGGCTTTCTTTTAAGTGTTGAAGTTTGAGGATTAATGATTTAGAAAATGTAAACTTTCTTATTCTCTTAATTATGGGTTTTAATTGTTTGAAGTTTCATTAATTAAAATTTTGAGGTCTTATGCTTAAATTACTCTTAAAGGCTTTTTTGTATTTTTTAATATTTTTTATTTCCATTTAATTTTAATTGGGGTTGTGCTAAAGTGACTTAGGTGTTTTAAATAAGAATTTGATTATCAATTTTCTGACTTGGGTTGATTAAGATTAATAGCATTTTATTACATGTGATTCTTATATTTTTGAATAATTAGAATTTAACCTCTAAGCTTACCCTTAGGGTTTGACTTGAATTTTGACTTAATCATTTCATCTTATGTATTAATTAGGTTTGATTATTAGGGTTTGAAAGGTTTAATTTACTGTTTTGATAAAATTTTGGAGACCAAAAGCTAAAGTGTAATTTTTCATTTTTAAAAATATATCCCTCATTGATTTTAGGTATTTGTATTATTTTTCGAGCTCAAAAGGGTGATTTTAAAGTGTGAACACAAAGTTTTACATGGCCACTTTAATTTACAATTGAGTTTATATTTTTCTGATTTTATTTTAATTTTTATATTTATTTTCTCTATTAATTATTATTTTTAATAAAAATTACACTTTTATTAGGGTTCTCAATTTAAATGATTGCCTATATCCTTGAAAAAATCGGGGAATGTTTCCTTTAACAGAGAGCTCACCATATTCAAATTCATTAAAATTAATTTGTAATGCTTTTTTAAGTGTTTTAGAGTTTTAAATAATTTTTGAATTAATTATAAGTTAAATTATTTTAGATTTATTTTTATTAAACTTTCTTCACTATACTTAGTTTAGGACAATTTTTATTTTATTGTTCTCATTTTTATTTAATTTGTTATGAATTTTTTAGTTTAATTGGATTTAATTAAATAAAAAATTTATTATTTCCTACGAATTCGACGTGGCACCCCATAAGCCTTTGTTTCGTTGAACTGCCCATGCGTCGCTCTATTGTTCACTCTACTTTTCACGTAGGAACTGAGTTGTCTCCGATCTGTTATCCGCTCGATCATGTGGTCCGTCATTTGATCTAATCCTGGTCATTTGTTCTAAACATATGGGAATGGACAATATCATTCGTCGCCCCCAAGAGATAAGTTCTCAATTCAGTTTGACAAAGACGATCATCTTGAGTTCACGAAGCTCCTTGAAGAATCAATTTGAAGCTCCCTCGCCTTCTTGTATGAGTTCGGTTGAAAATGTTGAAAATATGGAAATCGGTTCATTGTTCAAATTGAAAGTTTCTCATCTTTGACAGCATATTGGATTTGATACTCGAAATTAATTGCTAAATTAATTGCACTTAATTCATTCCCTAAAATCTTCTACATCTTTCCTTTCATGAATCCCACCATCTATGATTTGCTGCAGAAGAGAAAATGACATAATTAATGAGCTTCATTAATTATTTAATTAATTTTTTAATGAGTTTAATAGCATCATGAAGTTAATAAATAGGCATGCTACAACTCTCTTGTAATCTCCCTCCAGCGTTTGTTCTTCTTAATGTTGGCTCTCGGGTAGAGAGAGAAGGAGAGGAAAGGAAGAGAGAGAACTTTTCTTGTAATCGTTGAGGTGATCGACGAGTGTATTCCTCGAAGTAATAAAATCCTTTGCAACTATGTGGACGTAATCAATTTGTCGAACCACGTAAATCTGTGTGTTCTACTGTGTTTCTGTTTTGCGAATTTCTCGTTCCAATTTTCTCTTTATTGTCGTGGTTTTTCACAACAACTGGTATCAAAACTGTGGTTTCAGATCTAAGGAAGAACGATGACCGAAGAAGAAGTGATGGTAATGGGAATCGAGAAGTTGAATAACACAAATTTTGGTTACTGGAGAATGCAGATATGAAGAAGTGATGGTAATGGGAATCGAGAAGTTTAATAACACAAATTTTGGTTACTGGAGAATGCAGATAAATGACAACCTCTATGGGAATAAACTTCATCTTCCGTTATTAGGAAAAAGACCAGAGAAGATAGATGAAGATGATTATAATATGTTGGATCGACAGGTTCTGGGAGTTGTTCGATTGACCATGTCGAGATCTGTTGCCATAATGTAATCAAAGAAAGAATTACTGTAGTTCTTATGATAGCATTATCATGTCTGTATGAAAAACCATCGGCGAATAACAAAGTGCTCTTGATGAAAAAGTTATTCAACTTAAAGATAGCTGAAGATATGTCTGTTGCTCAACATCTGAATGATTTCAATATCATCACAAATCGATCGTCGTTCGTCAAAATTGATTTTGACGATAAGATACGTGCGCTGATATTGGTGGTTTCATTGTCAAATAGCTGAGAAACCATGAGAATGACAATTAGTAATTCTGCAGGTAAATCTAAACTAAAATATGATGATATTCGTAATTTGATTTTGGCTTAGGAGGAGCATAGAAAAGATTCTGATGAGACCTCGTGTTCGAGTTCGACACTGAATGTTGATTCCAGAGGGAGATCATATGACAAGAACTCAAATAGAGGAAGATCAAAATCAAAGCACATAGACAAAAGCAAGTCAAAGCCAGATCAACAGACAACCTGCTGGAATTGTGGTAAAACTGATCACATAGAAAAAAAACTGCAAAAATCTGAAGAAGACGGAGGATGATAGCGCTAATGTTATAACTGAAAAAGTGCATGATGCACTATTGCTGGCAGTTCACATCTCTGTTGATGACTGAATATTGGATTCAGGGGCTTTCTATCATACATCTTCCCACCGAGAGTTAATGCGGAATGTGACTTTGGGAATGTGTATCTGGCTGATGGAAAAACCCTGAATATGGTGGGGATGAGAGACGTTGATATTGCACTCCCTAACAAAAGATCAAATGAACTTTGCAAAAGGTCAGACACATTTTTGAGTTGAAGAAAAACCTCATTTATGTTGCCTCATTTATGTTGGTATGTTGGACAACTGAATGAGAGTGGTCATTCAGTATTATTATCGGATAACACCTAGAAGGTTACCAAAGTAGCATTAGTTCTAGTTCGGGGTAAGAAAACTAGCACACTATATATGACTACAGGTTTGCTCAAAACAAATACACTATATATGACTACAGTTGCTGAGAGTACGATAGATCTGTGGCATTGCAGGCTTAGTCATGTGAGTCAAAACTATGAAGAAATTTTGCAAGATGAAAATTCGAGCAAGTGAGAGCTGGCCATGAAGGAGGAGATGGATTCCCTGATGGGAAATCAGACTTGGGAGCTGACAGAAATTTCGTCAGGGAAGAAGACATTACACAACAAGTGGATATACCGGGAGAAGATAGAGCTTGATGGCAGTAAAAGACATATGGTTGGACTTGTTTAAAAAGGCTTTCAACAGAGGCATGATATTACCCATGCAGTGAGAGTTGTAAGCATATACATGAGTAACTGTTGACCTCATTTTTGCTTGAGGTCTAACTTTTCCTTTTTAGTAGCTTAGGGTTTAGCCATAGGATTTTCCTGTTGACTATTCTTAGAGGACTGGAAAAGGAACCCTCATCATTAGAAATTCTAGAAATTCTACACTTAGAAATTCTACACTTTTCTTTGCTCAACTTGAAGTTCCACATATTGGTCATAACCTCTAGTACTTAGTAGGCGGGGTCAGTATGGAGGAGCTAAAGGGGAGTCTCTCATAGGATGGTCAAACCTTATGACTAACCCTGGGTGGTTTGGTTTTGCTTAGGCTAACCTGCACACACCTTTTCACACACCCTAAACCCTAGACCCCTTTATTTGGTCTTTTGACTCATTTTGAGAAGCTCGTGTGGATGGACCCAAACCTCTATTTCTTGGCTAAGAGGGTTAGGACCAGCATATTGAACATCCAAAATGAGTCATCATATGACTCCTGTTGGTTTGGCATGGCTTCATGACTTGCCCCATTCTAGCTCCAAATTAACAAAATACTCCCACAACTCTAATTTTTGCCAAAAATCACAAAATTACCCAAAATACCCAAATTTGTCCAAAAGTCATCTCAAATCACTCACCACTACCTAAATTGACTAAAGTTTTCCAAAATCACCAAATTTCCAAAATACTCCAAAAATTGTCAAAAATTACCAAATTGCCCATCATGACCCAAAATTTTTAAAAATTTTAAAAATTTCCAAAAATTTCAAAATCATCCCAAATATTCCCAATTTCAATTTTTAATCATCACATTGACCCAATTTGACCAATTATACCCAATTTGACCAAAAGCCCCAAATTACTCTTAAATGCCCAAAATTTACCAATTTATCCCCAATCTTGGCCCAATTGACCCCAATCTTGCCCAATTTCAATTTCAAATAAAAAATCAACATCCCTGATACCAATTGAAGCCAAATACAAGCTCAATTTGACATAATTGCAAACTCAATTTCACGCAAATCAAAAAGCCCCAATTTTGACCATATGTCTAAATCCACAAAATTGGTCTTTCATATCGATTCAAAATCACTTGAAATCCTTTCCAACTTCTTCATGACATCTCTCTACACCAAATTTAAAATTCAATTGATCCAAATTTTAGCCCAAATTCAACCTTTAAAAAAACCCAAGCCCATCATGTTTAATTCAAAAAGCCCAAATTCAATTAAAAGCCCACATGACAATTTTCCCCCTCATCATCCATTTCATTAAAATAACTCCCTAAGTCTTAAGTTCATGATCAAATCATTCCAAATCAAGCCTCATGACAAACACCACCAAAATATCTCATAAAATTCAAAATCCTTTCTCATACAAAAGAGCCAAGCCACATGCAAGCCATGAAGCTACTCTCAAGCCATAAGTGAGTCATATGAGCCTTGCCAGAGCTATTAATGGCAAGAGGTCAAGCCACTTTCAAGTCTCCTTAAAAAAGGTTTTAACCCTTTTAATGACACTCTAACCCATGTTTAGCTAAATCTCTTTGGATGGTGACTTATCCCCAATGATTATGCTGAGCCAAATGATCTCCTTTTCAGCCCAAACCAGCTTTGGTGGTTGAGTCCAACCTAAATCCATGTTTTGACCCAATTTGACCCAAAATGACACTTTCCCCATTCCTCTTTAATCCAGGACCTTTACTCATGGCCAACCCAATTGATTGCAACAAACCCAAGCCCTAAGCCCCCTGACCAAATGGTGACCTGGCCCTGGCCGGCCAGCCACCTTGGCTGCCAGAAAACACCATGGCCAAGGGGGAGCAAAGAGCTAAAACTCAAAATAGAACCCACTTGATGTGCACAAGTCCAATTGGCCATTGGAGCCTTTCTTTCCTCCACCGAATAATCATTTTTCACCCACTGGCCAGCCATGGTGGCCTCTCCTCCCCCCTCTATTTAAACTCACCCTCCACGGTCAAGGAGAGAGAGCTTGAAATTCCTTGGGGAGACTGCCAAATTGTTCCCAGAGCTTCTTCAAGACCTCTTTCAGTGCAATGCTACCAATCTCCAGCCCTCTTCTCCACTGATCAGAGTCAATTTCTCAACCCTAATTTGAGCTTGAAATAGGACATTCCTCAAAAGTTCACCAAATCCAAATTAATTGCACCCACACCATCTCCTGAGTGAGAGAAGAATATCCCCTACAAAAGCCCCCTCACCAGACCACCCTAGGGTATACTTTGATCAACCCCCTAAATCGGCCTTGGTCGATTTCATACTTAGGCATTTCACTATAGCTTGAGGCTTCATCTAGGAGTTCTTTGGACTCAAGGCAAACTTTTGGAAGCACCCAATCGAGGCTACACGTCTTAGGCAAAGGTATTGTACTCTCCCCTTAAACCACGCTTCATTTAATTCTCCATGCTTATAGGGTTGATTTAAGACTTGATGAACCGTATGGATATGTTCTCCTAGTCAAGACGAGTCAGAAGCACCCAATCGAGGCTACACGTCTTAGGTAAAGGTATTGTACTCTCCCCTTAAACCACGCTTCATTTAATTCTCCATGCTTATAGGGTTGATTTGAGACTTGATGAACCGTATGGATATGTTCTCCTAGTCAAGACGAGTCTATAGGAACAAACCACACTTAATTTGGTTAAATATGAAGAAAGATATTAAGGTTTGAAATTGGACGGTTCTCGGGCTAGGGATTTGGGGAAGATGAACGAATATCGTCCATTTCCGCGTGTATCGAATGGACGGTCGTGATTGCGCCAGACAGATGAATGGAACGAAAAAGGCGGGCCGAGTCAGCGCTGAGGTGGCTGGCGGTGCTGAATCAGAAGACGCCGCGTGGAAAGTTCGAATCTGCCTAGGTTGAGGTGGCGTCGCGTCACTTAAAAAGAAAAATAGAGATTTTTCTTATTTTTTTAAATATCAGAACTTCAAAAATGCATATCTTAGTGTAGAGAAATCACAAAAATAAAATAAAAATAATCATTTGCTTAGTGAACAGAGGAGAATCATGTGCAAATGGTTTCATGTTTTTTTTATGTAGGTATGATTTTTAATTAATTAAATGGTGTTTTTTCTTTGTTTTTTTTTATTTGAATTCTCCACTTGCATAGGCATTTCACCATGGCATGGGACCATGGAGCTTTTGATGTCTCTGTTGTTAGGTATCTCCCCTGATTTTTTCCAAGATCAGGGGGCATCTCTAATCAAAGATATCTAATTTTCAACTTAATAGTATCTGTTTTGGTATAAAAATTATAATAATTAAAATATTGATCAAAAATACTCATAAAAAAAATACAAAACTTATTTTTGGTAGTTCACTGTGATCAGAGAATCCTAGGAAAAATATAAACTTGGTTTAACTCATTAAAAATAATTTTAATTGTCACCAACCCCTAAAAATCTAAAAATGAATGAATAAAAATTAATTAGGAATAATTATAAATGTAAATGGTATAAAAATCATTATTCATTGTAATTTAACATCAAAGAAACTCCCCATAAAAATTTTAAGTCAATTGGAGTTAATTTGACCACTCAAATGAATCAATTACAAATGAATCAATTAAAAGAAATTGCGTTTTTGACATTAAAATAATTATAATAACTAAAATGCAATTCAAAAAATCACCAAATTGGTTTTGAGAGCTCCTCATGACCAGAGGAATCTAAGAAAAATAAAATTGAAATTAAAATAAACACTTCATTTTTTAGTCAATTTTAAGCATTTGAATAATTAAAAAAATTAATTTTAAAATCATAAGAAATGCAAAATTATAAAAACACATTAAAATGTCACATTTGACTTGCTGATCACTTGAAACTAATTAAAATAATTTTCCTAATTTTCTATGTCAAGCTATTAATTTTTAAAGGCTTAAAATGAATTTTCTTTAATTTTTCACAAAAATATAATTAAAATGTAAATTACAAAAATATGAAATTTGTTTCTTTAAGTTTCCTGGAGTCAGAAAGATTTAAGAAAAAAATAAAAAATTTTCCACTTAACTAATATTTTATATTTAATTAATACTCAAAATAAACAAATAATTCTAATAATTCTATTAAATTTCTAAAAATCATGAAAATACGTAGTGGTCCTCCGATCTAGGTGAACCACCAATAATTTTCTTAAGGATAAGAGTTTTATTTTGGTTGAGTTATTAAATTTTCATTAAAAATCTTTATTTTTGCATTAAAAATAATTATAAAATTAAATAAATTCAGAAAAATCATATTTTTTCCTATGATGTTTTAATTAACCTATGAGTGGGGTAACATAAAATTTCAAAGTTATTTGCATTAAATTTGATAAATTCTGAGGTGTTAGGTCCTTAGCGGCAAAATAATAATTTTGAGGATTTAGCCTTTATCAATATTTTGAAATTGATTTTATTGGAATTAATTTTAATAAGGTGATTTTAATCGATCATAATAGGTTGATCTTAATTGGTTTAGTTTTTGTTGAACTTAAATTTAACTGATTTAATCATTGGTGAAATTGGTTTTAGTTAATAATAATTTTAGTTGAAATTAATTTTGATAGATATTTATGTTGATATTGATTTTAATAGATTTAATTTTAAGTTTAATTTTAATTCCTTGAACTTAATTTTAATAGGTTTAATTTTTAGTGAAATTGATTTTAGTGGATTGAATTGAAATGTTTTTAATGAATTTCATTTTTGTTGAAATTGAAATTAATTAATTTTTTTTTTTTGAAATTTGTTTTAATAGATTTAATATTAATTTATATTGTTTTTAAGGGATTTTTGAAATTTTAATATGATTTTGTTTAATTTTAATTTTAATTTGCTTCTTTGAATTTTAATTAGTGTTCTTTTCTCTTTTAAAGGACAAGCCACATCTTGATCCAAGTTGAGCCTCATGCCTAAAGGGCTCTTTTACTAAAGAAAGGGTTACCCTACGTGTTGGGAAGGGGAAGTAAAAAGTGCCTAGGAGACCTATTTCAAAGAGTTTCATAAAGAATTTCAAATCTTTTGCGTACTGAACTTATGTTTCAATGGATTGTCTTTAACTAATTAAACCAATGGTTAAGAATTTGAAGTCAAGCCTAAGACACCCTAAGGAATGAAGAATTTTTTGAAATTCTTTTTAGATTTTAGTTCCACCACTAGTTTCTTAGGCGAGCTTTTAAGGAAATACTAAGGCTAAACCCTAAGCTCTAGAGATAAAAAAAGAAGGAAGGATCTCATGCAAAAACGTGGTCAACAAAAATATAAAGATACACAAATGAAGAAAAAATAAAGTAAAAATAACATAACTATATTATGCATATTTGATACACATCACACAAGCATATGACACACATCGCTACTTTGCTGGGAAGAGACGTAAGCAGGTTGTCACATTCACTACAGTTATATAGACCCGAGTTACCTCTCAACTCACTCAGATGGATGTATGTGTTGTGACATGATGTACGTCAGGGAGGGAACTAGCATGTAGAGACTGAGATAGAGGAGGACGAGGATGAGGATGAGGAGTATGATTATTTTAATTTCATTTTTTTATTTTGAGGCATTTACGTATATTTATTAATTTATGTAGAGGTTATTTCATTTTCTATTGTTTAAAAAATTATGTTTTCTTTTGTTTTCAATTTGTTATTGTATTCATATAGTTCTAGTTTAGTAGCTATGTAGATAAGTAAATTTAATTGTGTTGTATATTTCATATGTTCTATGATGCGGTTGCAATTGTTAAAGTTTCAAGAAAATGAAGAAGATTCTTTGTTTTTTTTTTCTTAAGCATAGTTTTTTGACGGCCAACCTACGTGCTCTCAATTTTCAACAATTTGATGGGCCTCGCCTGTCTGTTTTAAAATCAATGGTTATCTGTCAGTTCTTCACTGGTCATAAACTAACAGGTAGCTACCCATCAAAAACACGTTCGACAAGAATGCACCCCATTAGAATACCATTGATAAATTTCCTTATCAAAAATCCCGTTAGAATGAGAATTTAATAAAGTAAACAAATAAAATATAATAGCTACAAATGAGATCAAATCCATATCCAAATATGAAGAAAAAGAATATGAGAATTATATTTCAACAAAATTTTTTTATGAAGTAAAATTGATGAGGACATTATTTAGGCTCAGAATACAAGAAATAACTCAAATATCCATTAATTTTATCATTTGTTTAGAAACATGATGCATTGTTATGAATATTCTCGTTTTTGTTCGTAACTTACAATTTATTTTTATAATCAAACTAGTGTTGGAGGTGGAATTCTGGCCTGGGTAGCTTGTTCAAAGGCATAAGCTATCTCAATCAATATGGCATCTGAACCTTGCAATCCATCCAGCAAAAGAAATACCAAGAAATACCTAAAGGTTCACCGGTGCTATTGTATCCAGCTGGAACACTGATAATGGGAAAGGCTCCAAGAGACATTACATTTGAAGCATAATGTTCAGGGAACAACACAGCATCTAAACTTTTTTGTTTCATTAGACCCTCCATGCCTTCTTTAGAGAGTTGTGCCATTGTTTCTATGCCCTCCTTCTCTGCTAAACCTATCCCATTTGTTTTTTGTGATACCAAGAAGACTATTTGTCCATATTCATTTATTTTTTCCTACATGAATTGATAATGAAAAAAATTAAGTTAATTAAGTGGCTTCCATGCCAAATACATGCATTTCAATTACAATATAAATATGGGGGCAATTATAAATTACCTCAATTGAGTGGTTGTTGTTAAAGGCTATGACATCTGCAAGAGATCGTACAGGGGAGGACACGAGATCATCGAGGTAGGCATTGAGTGACAGCTTGAATTCAGCCAATAGTGAAACGATTTCACCATTTAAAGTAATATTTTCCATGATTTCTCTATTCTTCATTTCAAGATTGTCCACTAAGATGGCACCTTTTAATCTGTAACATGATATTTGAAATTTAAATTTATTAACATTTTCATTCATATATCGTTTACTTTGCGTTCACTTTTTATTTGATACCACAATTCCTTATTTAATTTAGGAAGATTTAATGGAATAATAGTATCTAAATCAAACATATTTATAATTTTGTTGTTTTCTTGAATATCATAAACAATCTATCAAACAATACTTGCTCTATTTAAAAATGAGTTCTTAGAATTTCTTGTACTTAGTAGACTATTTGTGACCATATGCTTATATATCTTGATTCATAGATTTGTCATTTTATTCTAAGAACAAAACATCATTGCTTGAAACTCTTTTCTCAAATTTGATAAACGATCTGAAATGCATAAAAAAAGAAGATTACTTTAATAATCTTTTGTTAACGGGGAGAAAATTTATTCACCTCATGGTTTGAAGATTTGCCGCAAATGTATTAGCCTCCATGGATCCTATCGGGTACATGTCAACGTAGGGATGACGCAAAATCCCAATTCTCTTACCCTTCAGCCCGTCCTCTTTTAAGGACTTATAGAATCCGCCCTTCGGAATAAACTTCTCTGCAGCCTCTGTCGCCTCGGCGTCTAGCGGATCGAAACCCATGATGACATCCAAAAGTGCCACTGCATCTGCCACCGTTCGTGCCATTGGCCCTATGGTTTGTAGCCTCGGGGAGATGGGAACCATCCCTGATCGGCTTGTTAGCCCAACCGTGGGCTTGATGCCCACCACCGAGTTTACCACTGCAGGGCACGTGATAGCGCCATCCAAATCCGTTGCAAGAGAAACTGTCACTAGATTTGCAGCCACCGCTATGGCAGAACCGCTGCTGGTTCCACATGGATTTATTGCCTTAGAGTAAGGATTTTGGCCTTGGCCCCCTCGTGGACTCCACCCTTGTGGCGCATCTAGTGCTCGAAAATTGTCCCACTCGCTCATGCTTGCTTTACCTAGAATTATGGCACCAGCATTTCGGAGGCGTTGAATGACACCGGCATCTCGGGGCACGACAGAGCCCAGAAGAGCAAAGGATCCTGAGGTGGTGTTGAGCTTGTCGTGGGTGTTTATGTTGTCCTTGACAAGAACGGGGATGCCGTGTAGAGGGCTGAGATGGCTGTAGGCATTGCGCTGAAAGTCGGCTTTGGCTGCATCATCGAGTGCATCTGGATTGACCTCAATAACAGCATTGAGGTAGGGGTTGAGGGTTCTTATTTGGTCTAGGTAGTACTCAACAAGCTGGGAGGAAGTGAGTCGGCCGTCATTGAAGGCGGCTTGGATGTCAGAAATGGTGGTCTCTTCGAAGCGAAATGAACCATCATCGGCTTGCAACCTTAAAGCCAAAAAAATAATTATTTAGTACTCATTTTTATTGCAACATGAGGGTAGCCAACCAACCTGTTCTCCATCCCACTTCGCCACGAAGGCTTAGTAGCAAAACCATCGGCTTGACCACAGACAGCGAAAGTCAGAAGCAGAAGAAGGGAGACATTCATGGCGGATGTCATGGATGCCGCCTAACTGCCTACGCTTCAAAGCGGTCAAAACACAAGTGAATATTGCCGCCTTTTATAGTTTCGATACATTGAAAGATGTCTTTGGTGATTGGCTCCAAACGTCTGTCTCCTATGCGTGCAGTTCCCAACGCCTTCATGCCTGAATTTTCCTCCAGCTGGCGTTAATTTGACCTGCTATTATCCTTTGATTTGGATCCTAAGTCATGAATGAAATTAAGATTATTTACAAGTTCAAATCAACTTAATGACATTATTCAAATCTGGAAAGGGAAATGAGCATTTTGTTGATGGCTGGATAAAGTCGCAGCTAGTAATACTGCTATAATGGTATTGATCACATGCCGACAAGAGAAAGCTGATGCTCTGATATATAGATAGATTGTAAAAAATAATCAATACTGCCAATAATAACCAAAATAATTATGAATATTCTAATCATCTGAAGTAGAGATTTATGAATTATTTCATGAAGCCAACTAATATATTAGTTGAAACTTCATTAAAAGTGGATGGATAAATACATTAGAGCTAGTAATAATTCAACCAATTCAACTTTTTGACTTTTATGATCTCTGTAAATTTTCTATTTTTTTTATTTAATTTGGTAAATAAATAAATACAGTTTTACTCCCTCAAGCAATTTATGTTGGGCAAGACTATCTTCTACATATATATGTTAAAGATGTGTTCGCTTTCCCCATTCATCGATTGGAAAGTATGGGCATGTGATTTAAATGCATTTGCCATTGGATTAATGAATTAATATCTTTTAGATTGTAATCAGTATGCTCTAATTTTATTAACCCACTGATATGTGAAAATATTGCATGAAATCCTTTATATTTTGCACATCTTTTTTGATGAAATTGCACTTTATATATTTCTTGCAAGTATGACAGGTATTAGAAGTGGAGGGAATTGGAAGAGACATGAAGCGAAAAGGAAGTGAAATAGAGCAAAATGCAATTTAGTGGGTTGGGGCCTTTGCGCCAGACTTCTTGGGCGCCTTGGTGCCAGCTGCAATCCATGCAATCCAAGATGTTGGAGCCTAAGCACCACCCACTGGGTGCTAAGGCCCCAGATGTGAAGGTCATGGTCTTGGCGCCTGAATTATTGGGTGCCTAGGTGCCAGAACCGAATCTGATGCAATCACAGTAGTTCGACCTACCTGTTCGAATCGTTGTTTGGGCGGAATGCAGGCAATTTGAATAGAGTATATTATAGGCTATTTAAAGAAGACTTGGAGAGTTTTACAGAGAGCTTCTGGGAAAGGAAAGAAGGGAAGTTCCTCTGCTTTTGAAAAAGATATCTTTAAAGTAGAAGGCTTGCTCTAGGCTAGAGATAACTAGTATAGAGTAGAGAATTGGTGAGGATCTGAGTGTTAAAGTAAGGAGAGTAGGAAAGCAACAAGAGCATTTGTGGAGCATTCTCAATGCGTTTTTGAGGGAGAGAGATAAGTATTATTGTGTTTAAGTACTGTATTTTCTGTAAATACTTCAGTATGTGAAGTATCTGTTTCAATGAAGGCTTCTGGTTTTTTCTCTATGTTTTCTGAGTAATCTTCTCTACATTTTCCTTGTGGTAATGTAGTAGGATCTGTAGGAATGTGAAAATGATTTTAAATTGTCTTTAACCTTTTGATGTGATGATTTTCCTTCTGCATTTCATTTACCCATCATTCTGACCAAATGGTTTTTAAAAATCCTTTGTGAACCCATAATGACTCGGGAGAGCCATGAAATGAACAACTAGGAAGATCTAGTTGAACTATAGAATACGAAGCAAAAGTACACCATAGGGAGATGCAAATATATAAGGAGATAATCGTTGTTGGGTTCAAAGTGGGGCTTAAGGAATTAAGGCCACTTTAACAAAACTTTTTTATGCACTCGAGAAGGGTAAATAAGATAATTGCTTCTATTTGTCACTAGCCACATTTCAATTTGTATTTTCTCATTTTCTTCACTCCACTACTATCACTGGAAGGGAAGGTAGTTTTAACACGTGATCATAACCAAATCAAGTAGTATAATTTGAATTTCTATAGGAGTAAACTTTAAACTAATTTGCATTGCACAACTTAATTTTTTTTAGCACAACTTAATTTTTTTAACACAACTTAATTTTCTTTAAATTCCAAAGTGAGAAAGAATTAAGTAGGCTTGTTGACCTCATTTTTTGTTGAGGTCTAGTTTTTTTTTCTGTTTAGTAGTCTAGGGTTTAGCCATAACACTTTTCTGTTGACTATTCCTAGAGGCCTAGAAAGGGAACCCTCACCATTAGAAATTCTAAACCATTCTTTACTCAACTTGAAGTGAAGTTCCACGTGTTGGTCCCCTAACCTCTAACACTTAGTAGGTGGGGTCAATATGGAGGAGCTCAAGGGGAGTCCCATATAGGATTTCAGACCTTAGAACTAACCCTGGGTGATTTGGTTTTGGTTGGGCTAGCTTGCACACACTTTCTTACACACCCCAAATCCTAGGACCCCTTAGGTTGGTCTCCTGACGTCTTTTGGAAAGCTCATATAGATGGACCTATATCCCTGGTCTTTGGCTAAGAGGGTTAGAGCCAACATATTGAGCATCCAAAATGAATCATCATATGACTTCTATTGGTTTGGCATGACTTAATGGCTTGTTGGCCCATTTTGGCCCAAAATCACCAAATTATCAAATATACCTCAACAAACCCAAGTTTTGCCAAAAATCCCAAAATTTGCCCAAAAATCATCTCAAACCACTGGCCACTACCTAAATTGACTAAAATTCAACAAAATCACCAATTTCCCAAACTACCCCTAAAAATTGCCAAAATTACTAAAAATGCCCCTCATGACCTAAAAATTCCAAACATGTCAAAAATTCTCAAAAATTACAAAATCATCCCAAATATTCCCAATTTCAATTTTTAGCCATCACATTAACCCAATTTGGCCAAGAGCCCTAATTTGCTCTTAAAGTCCCAAATGTCCTCAAATTAACCCCAATTAGCTCCAATCTTGCCCAATTTCAATTCCAAATCAAAATAGCTCTAATCTTGCCCAATTTCAATTCCAAATCAAAATTTAGCATCCCCAATCATACTTTAAACAAAATTCAAGCCCAATTTGATCCAATTGCAAGCTCAATTTCATCCAAATCAAAAAGCCCCAATTTTGACAATATGCTTAAATCCACTAAATTAGCCCCCTAATTCAATTCAAAATCACTTGAAATTTTTCCAAACTCTTCATGAAATACTCCTACACCAAACCCAACATTCAATTAGCTCAAATTCAACCTCAATTTCAAAAGCCCAAGCCCACTACATCTAATTTCAAAAGCCCAAATCCAAAGTCATATGACAATTCTTTCTCTTCATCATCCATTTGATTAAAATCATCCTAAAAGTCCTAAATTCAAAATCTAGCCAAAATCCACCAAAGTATCTTATAAATTCAAAAATACCTTCTCATGAAAATAAGCCAAGCCATGAAGCCACTCCCAAGCCATAGATAAGTCATGAGAGCTATGCCACATCACCATACCATTAGTGGAAAGAGACCAAGATACTTTCAAATATCGTTAAGATTCTTTTAACCCCTCCCATGAATCACTCTAACCCATGTTTAGCCAAATCTCCTTGGATAGAGACCTCAATTAAGCTGAACATTCTGATTTTCCTCAGCACCCAAACCAGCATTGAGGGGTGAACCCATCCACAAAACATGATTTGACCCAAATTGACCCAAAATAACCATTCCCCTATACTATTTCAATTCAATGCATTACACATGGTCAACCCCAATTGACTTCATCAAACCTAAGCCCTGACCTCCCTGACTGGATGGTGGCCTGAGCCTGGCCGGCCGACCACCTAGGCTGTCGGAAAAGTCATGGCCAAGGGCTCCCTCATGGCTAAAAATCAAAATTAAACCCATCCAAGCTGCCTCATCCCAATTAGATTTTTGCAATTTCAGGGCTTCTTCAAGACCTCCTAAGTGCAATGCAACCATTCCCCAGCCCTCTCCTCCACTGAACAAAGCCAATTTTCCAACCCTAATTTGAGGCTGAAAGAGGACATCTCCAAAATCTCCATCAAATTCAAAATAATTGCACCCACACCATCCCTACATTGAGAGAAGAAGATCCCCCACAAAAGTCCCATCACCAGAGCACCCTAGGGTGAACTTTGACCAACGTGGACTTTGACCCTTGGTTGAACATGGGTCTAGACAATTCACCACGACCAGAGACTTCATCCTCAAGCTCTTTGGACCTCCTCTTTGGACCTCCACGAAGCTTCTCCAAGCATTCAATCAAGGCTTCCCTCTTGGACCAAGGTATACTGTTTTTCCCTCATCCTGAGCTTATTTTAATTCTCCATGAGCACAAAATCGATTTCATATTAGGTTAGCCGTATGGATAGTTTCGTCTCACTTAGACGAGTCTATAGGATCAAACCCAAAGTGTATTGGTCAAGTTATTGGTCAAGTGTGGCTCGAGATATTAGGGTTTTAAGGTGGACGACTCTCAGGTTGAACCGGTTGGGGACGATGACCCTCAATCATTGGATTGCTCGTGTATCACATGGACGACTGAGATCGCGTCGAATGGGTCTTCGGTTCATAAAGGTCAAGCTGACTCAGGTGGCGGCGACGAATGGGAGAGCGCCTCGTGGAGCTTCGGAGACGTCGAGGATGATGTGGCGTTGCGGTGGATAAGTAGAAAAATAGGCTTTTATTTGAATTATTTAATGGCCAGAACTTAGAAAATTCATATCTGTGTGTCAAAAAATCACAAAAATAAAATAAAAATACCCTCTTGCTCAGTGAACAAAGGAGAACAATGTGGAAATAGTTTCATATTTTTTTGATGCATGTATGATTTTTAATTAATTAAATGTTGTTTTCTTATTTTGATTCTTCATTTGCATAGACATTTCACCATGACTTAATTTTTTGGTCTTTGGTTCTCTTTGTCATGAGGGATCTTCTCTAATTCTTGGTCTTTGGTTCTCTCTGTCATGAGGGATCTTCTCTAATTTTTCTAAGGTCAGGAAAGATCTCTAGACAAATATCTCTATTTTTCAAGTATATCATGCCTATTTTGGTAAAATAATTATAAAAATTAAAATACTCATCAGAAAAATACAAAATTTATTTTGGTAGGTTCACTATGGTCAGAGGACCCTAGGAAAAATATAAACTTGATTTAAATCATTTAAAATAATCCTAATTGTCACCAAACCCAAAAAAATGAAATAAAATTATTTTGAAGTAATTATAAATGTAAATGACATGAAAATTATTCTCCATTGTAATTTAATGTTAGAGGAGCTCCCCATAAAAATTTCAAGTCAATTGGAGTTTCAAGTCAATTGGAGTTGATTTGATTATTCAAATAGATTAATTAAGTGAAATCACATTTTTGGCATTAAAATAATTATAAAAATTAAATTACAACTAAAAAAATATTAAAATAGGTTTTGGGAGCACTTTATAACTAGAGGAACCTAAGAAAAATAAAATTGGAATTAAAATAAACACTTCATTTTTGAGCTATTCTTAAGCATTTAAATAATTTAAAATCAATTAAAAATTATAAAAATTGTAAAATTATAAAAACACACTAAAATGTCACATTTGGCTTGTTGATCACCTAGAACCAATTAAAATAATTTTTTCTAATTTTCTAAGTCAAGATATTAATTTCTAAAGGCTTAAAAATGAATTTTCTCTAATTTTTGACTAAAATAATTCCAATAATTAAAACATATATTAAAAAAATATGAAATTTGCTTCTTTGGTTTCCCTGAACTCAGTGAAATTTAATAAAAATATAAAACTTAATTTTCTACTTAAATAGTATTTTATATTTAATTAATGCTCTAAACAAACAAATAATTCTAATAATTAAATTAAATCTCTAAATATCATGAAAATTGGTCAAAGTGGTCCTCTAACCTAGGTTCACCTCCAACAATTTTCTTAAGGATAAAGGTTTTATTTTGATTGAGTTATTAAATTTTCATTTAAAATCCTTATTTTTGCATTAAAAATAATTATAAAATTTAATAAATTCAGAAAAAACACATTTTCTCATCTGATGTTTTAATTAACCCATGAGTGGTAAAATAAAATTTTCAAGTCATTGGAGTCTAATTTAATGAATTATGGGGTCTTAAGGCCTTAGGGGCAAAAGGGTAATTTTGGAGTTTAAGGCTTAATTAATATTTAGGCTTAACCAAAGGGCTAAATGGGCAATAAATGATCTTATTTGATATATTTTGATGACTGAAATATGGAAGGGATAAATGGTAGTAACCAATCTCACTTTGGTCTTATAAAGGATAAATTTTTCATTTTTCAAAATTAATGAAATTTAGAAGAGCGTTTAAATATTTAGATATTAAGGTGAGGGGTTTGATTTTAGAAGGTCATTCATTTTTCAAAATTAATGAAATTTAGAAGAGCGTTTAAATATGGAGATATTAAGGTGAGGGGTTTGATTTTAGAAGGTCATAACTCACTGATTTTAAGCCCCAACTAGTGGTTTTGAGATGATTCATAATTCATGATAAGGATTAAGAATATGAATGTTAAAAACCTTTTTTCTTAAAATTACAAACCTACCCATTAAATCTTAGGGGCTTAATAGTGAACTAGGTTTAATCAAAATTTTATCTAATGAGGTTTAGAAAATAATTTATAATTAATTCAAAACTTTTCAAAACACTACAAGTCCATTCTTTAAAAATCAAATTAATTAAATTCCTTAATTAAGTCAAGTTGCCCACAACGACCTTTACCTATATAGTTCATAAGTGAGATACCAAGTGATAATTACCCCATTCAAGGGATAACTAGAACATCAAAATTCATTGAGCATATGGGTATGATAGGTATGAGTTATTAAGTAACATAATGAGTTTGAATAAACTCGGGACTTTTCAAGGGATTGTGAGATGTCTAGGGCCTGGTCCCTGGACCCTTCTCATACTCTTTTGGATATCTTGAAGTATGATTAAACTCATTATGCCTTGCTTGAGAAATCATCTATACACTTAGACCCTTTAAGATATGACATAGGATCTGGTAGACACGCCTCAATCTTGTATTTTCTACTTTCTTTATAAGCATGTTTTAATGAGAAGACTCGACAGGTAGGTCTTTATAGTTTACAATACTTTCCATTTTGTATTTTTCCTTACTGCATTTTTTGTTTGTAAACTTGGATGTTAAATAACGATGTCACACTGCATGTCAAAACTAAAAACTTTAGGATAGCCACAAGACTAAAACCAAAATCAATCAAGATAAAATTCACGAACTCAAAATTTAATCACAAACATCACAAAACAACAATTGCAACTAAATTAAGACGTCTCTATCGGATGATCGGGAATCCCTCGGAGGAGGTAACCAACGGTTGCTAACGAGATTTCCCACGGTCTAAATGAAAGTACGAAATTCATTAAGTTGAGTTTAATAAATTCATTTAGACTAAGTGAATCCGAAAGAAAATAATTGTACCAGAACAATGGAGCCGTAGGATCCTAACTGGTGTCGCTCTAATCAACTTTAATATGTCTCATAATATTAAAAGAACCATAACCATAAGGAGATTTGATTTGACATCATGACATGACACACTAGAAAATGTGACTTCTAAAATATGATCTTTTTATCATCTCTTCAGTTGACATTTTTCTAAAACTAAAACCTGCTACTTCATCAAGGAGCTTGGAGCTTTCTTGTGGGCAGCATTCTACAACAACGATTTACATTAGCAAGAGGATCTACAACAACATATCTTCTCTTAAGAACTAAACAACAATCCATAGGACTTCGAGGTTGTTTGCTTATACAACATAAATCATCAACTTATCTTTAGGCCTTTGTATGTTTCTGCTATACAATATAAGCCTTAACTCGTTTTAAAATTCGGAGGTTGTCGTTTGTTACAACCTAAATCCTCACATCTTTCAGGCTATTTGTGTGATCATTTTACATGAATATAAGTCCTAATTAATAAAATTGGCAGAACGAAACAGTTAAATACTTTCTCTTCCAAATTGAATTCAAATAATTGTCAAACAGTAGGATAATTTGAGAAATCATTGATGTTCTCCTCAGGATCTATGATATCCCCTAGTTCTTCCTCCTTTGGATTCAAAAAAAATAATAAAATATTCTAAATTTGAGTCATTCCTCTTTCACATCTCTTTGTCCGATCTCATTGAAAATTCATATTCCTTTGAACTCATTGAAGATAATATCCCCTGATTTTTATTGAGAGTTTTCTTAGGAGACTACGATTATCTAGTATGTAATTAACTATAGCGGCTTGCCCATTATAGGAAGCATTTCCAAACCCAGCTTAATATAAACCCTATTTAATTTTTCATATTAAATAGAGGAACTTGTCGGCATATAATAAACATGGTTGCACAGACTTAACGAATGTCATACAATCTTTAGTTTATTTAACCAAGCCTTACCATTAAGTTGTGTGTTTATCCTTCGGGATGAATGCATTACTTGCAGTATTAGGCTTGTTTATTTAAACTACTGGGCATATGAGATCGGTCCGGTCTTGTATTTTCCAAAATCTAAAATATTATTAAAATATTATTAAACTATTTTTTTTTTCAAATTATATATTTATTAAATTAAATTAAAACGGATGTTGAGATATCCATCATAGTAACCGACAACTTCACAACTCCTCAACTTTTTAGTGCCGACAAGGCTAAAACCTTTTCCTAAAATATTTCACCCAGTTTCTCTGTGGGATTGACAATCTGGACTCAAAAGAATTTGATATTACGTTGATCGTGCACTTGCGTAATCCACCTGAGCGTTGAAGCATTTAGCAGGGGTCAAGCTTTTCTAGCATCATTGCCGGGGAAACGATGGTGAAGAATTTAAGAGAATTTTAGTTGAACTATTAGGACTTAAACTTGGAAATTTTTAATATTATTTTTGTTTTTGTTTGTTTTACTAGTTGTTTTTGTGTAAACATACTAGTGAACCTTTATTTAGTAAATGCGTAGGACATGTCCAACAGAACTTGAACCTTACTACTCATAACTAGAGAGAACTATTAGCATAATTAGAAAACAGAAAAAAATTAACAAACTTGAAGAAGAAATGATGAATAATCAGCCTATTAATATAGATACTCAAGAATCAATTAATGAACATCATAACACAAAAAAACCATTAAGGGATTATGTTAATCCTACGATAGAAGAAATCCACTTAAGTACTCAACTCCTGTTGTAGAAGCCAACACCTTTGAACTTAAGCCTGTTATGATCCAAATGGTGTAGAATAACAAATTTTGGGGAATCATGTCTGAGGATCCAAACTTACATTTGGCAAGTTTCTTAGAACTTTGTGCCACATTTCACTGTAATAGTGTTTCCAATGATGTTGTTAGGCTTAGGCTTTTTTTCTTTTTCTCTGAAGGATAAAACCAAAATGTGGCTGAATTTATTAGCACCTGGATCTATTAGAACGTGGAATGAATAAGCCTAAAAATTCCTAGTCAAGTATTTTCATCTTTTAAAATTAGTGAAGTTAAGGAATGATATTACTTCATTTTGCCAGTATGAAGGTGAGTTGATGTACGAGGCTTCAGAGAGACTTAAGGAACTTCTAAGAAAATGCCAACATCACGCTTTGCCCAATTGATTGATTGTCCAGACTTTTTATAATGGTTTAGTAGGATCCTTTAGATCTATTATCGATGTTGTCGTTGGTGGTTTGCTTGTGTCGAAGTCATTTGATGAGGCCTATTTTCTAACTAAGGAGATGACTACTAACAACTTCTAATGGTCTGCTGAGAGAGTAAACCCGAAGACGGTAGCTAGTGTACATGACACATATGTGCTTTCGATTCTAACTTCTTAGACCACAACTATATCTAGGAAGTCATACCAATTTTGGATGAGTCAATCTCAAGTACCATTAGAAATTGAGGAAAATTCATGTGAATAATTGGTTGACGTTAACACTTCATCATATAAAACTCTAAATGCGATAAACAATCAACCTATTAATCCTTATTCCAATTTCTACAATCCAGGTTGGAAGAATCACCCTAGCTTTAATTGGAATAAAAATTCTATTGGAGGAAACCAACAATGGGGTAATAATCAAGAAAAAAATGTGGAATTGGAATAATTAAGTTAATTCTATATCTAGAGCTTCTTATACACCTGGATTTAATTATAATCCACAATTTAAGAAGAAGAAGTTATCCTTGAAGGAACTTGTTTTAAAAATAGGAACTCCTACAGAGTTAAGGTACTACTATAAGAATATTGAGAACCAGTTGGGGCAGATTGCCAACTCGCATAACAATCAACCTCAAGGAACTCTTCCTAGCAATACCAAGATTCTAAGGAGAAGAGTAGTGAGCATGTCAAAACTGTGAAGTTAAGGAGTAGAAAAGAGTTGGAAAACGTAGTTCAAAAGATTATTGAGTTAGAGAGAGCAATCAAAGCTTGAAAAACCTAAGGAAATATTCCCAAGGAATTAAAGAAACCAATTTCACCAACTCAGATTAAATTAGAAAAACTCTTTCCTCAAAGATTGCAATAGCAAAAGCTAGATTAACACTTTTCGAGATTTTTAGAAGTTTTTAAAAAGCAAATAATTAATATTCCTTTTGTTGAGGCTCTAGAACAAATGCCCAATTATGTAAAGTTCATGAAAGACACCTTCAACTAAAAGAGAAAGTTTATAGATTATGAGACTGTTGCACTCAGTGAGGAGTATAACGCTATCACTTAGAAAAAAAAATTATAAAACTTAAGGATCCTGAGAGCTTTCTTATCCCTTGTGCAATTGGATAAAGATTTTATGACAAATATTTATGTGATCTTGGAGAAAGTATAAACCTTATGCCACTATCTATCTTCAGAAGATTAGGATTAGGAGAAGTGTATCCTACGATTATAACACCTCAACTAGTTGATCAATCGATCACTTATCCAAAAGGGGTTATGAAAGATGTTCTTGTTCAAGTGAATAAATTTATCTTCCATATTATTTCATTGTATTAGACATGAAGGAAGATAAGGAAATTCCCGTCATACTAGGTAGAACTTTTCTAGCCATTAGATAAGCAATGATAGATGTGCAGAACGATGAATTAACAATGGGAGTAAAAGATCAAGAGGTAACTTTTAATGTTTTAAAATCTATGAAGTGTCCTTCTAATGAAAATGAGGTTGTGCGCTTTTGGATGGATGTAGTAGTCATTTTTGAGAAAATTATGAAAGTAAATAAGAAGAGCAAGTTTTGGATGACGAGAATATTTCAGACTGCCGGGATGAATTTGCTCTATTAATTATTGATAATTATAAAGTTGTTCAAGAGAGGTTTGATATTCTTGATACAACAGAAAATATTAAACCTCTTGTTTCTTCTATAGAAGAACTCCGTCAACTTGAAAAAATTGTGCTTCCCAAATACCTACAATATGCTTACATGGGAAAATCATCTACATTATCATTTATCATATCCTCAGATTTGACTCACTTGCAAGAGGAGAAATTAATGAAAATTTTGAGGAATTATAAGTAAGCTACTTTAAAGTGCTTATGAATTTGTAAGATCTAAAAATGTATTTTGAGCACTTAAATGTATGTTCTTATAGTTTTATAATTTATTTATTAAAATAATTTTAAAAATAAAAAAAATGAGAAAAATATAAAATCAAGTTCTTCGAGTTCACTAAAGTCAGCGAGATTAATGAAAAATAAAAGTAGATTTTTAAAATAAAAAAACGTGTATTTTCTATTCATTTATTTATCAAAATAAGTTAAAAAATTATAAAAAATTTAAAGGCAATTCAAAAAGTCATAAAAATTGCTCCAAGTAGTTCTCTGACTTTCAGCAACAACATAAATTTTTCCTAAGGACAAAGAATATATTTTGGATAATTAAATTAATTAATATTGGAAATTCATAATTTTGGATTAAAAATAATTATTAAAAATAAATTAATATAAAAAATATAATTCTTCCTATGATGTGTTAATTAGTCCATGAGTAAGAGGACAACAAAGCTTCATGGTCATTTAGGTCAAAATAAAAGAGTGATGAAGTATACATTGTAATGGTATAATTGTAATTTTGGAATTTTACACCCTAACCCTAATTTAATCAAATTTTTAGGTCAAACCGAAAGGGAAAGGTATTAAATTTAGATGATTAACATACTGAAGTGATTGAAACAAAAATGGTAAACGAGTAGTAACCCATTCACGACTTTTCTATAAAAGAAAAAAATTGTAATTACTTGAATTATTATGAATGGAAAAAAACGAAAGCTTGGATGACCTAAGAGTGAAGAGTAAGAATTAGAAGTTCAATAAAGTACTAATTTGAACCTCGTAATCATTGATTAAACATTGTTCAATCCTTCTAATGAGAATCAAACACACTTTTTTATAATTTTTTTTCAAAATTACAAAACCTACCCTTAAGCCTTAAGAGTTTGTTAGTGAATTATATTTAATCTAATAACATTTGAGGAATATTTAAGCAACATATATAAGTAAGAGTGAAACATCTAAAAGCACAACAGGCTTAAACCCAATTGAGGGGCAAGAGTGTAAAATTCCCTAATGATCAAACATACCCTTAGGGGTGCTTACAGATACAACTCTTAACATGATATTAAGTGAAGAATCATTTGCCTTACCCATGGGCTAACTAAGATATCAAGATTACGCTGAGCACTGTTGCAATTTAAAAGACTCCTAATATAATTCGACAATTAACTCAACAACTTAGTAATACCCAATGAATTCTAAAGTTGTTTAGGCTCATCCTTTTAACTCCTTTGCAAGATTTTGGACATTCCAGAGAATATTTGGGTTTATTATAATTTGTTGAGAAAAATCGTTAACAAAATCTAAGGACCCACCAAGATATAATTCAAGACCCTTAAATCCACACATTAATGAAATAACTTGCTACTACTTAACCTACAGTAAACCCCAATGCTCAAGGGTAGGAGTCTTGGATATGGTATTCAGACCCTTGTGAGCCATTGAGAATATTTGAAATAAGGTAGTATATGGACCATCGAGTTGAGCTATAAGTTGTACAATTCAGAGTTAATGAATATTATGTGAAACGCTTCTAGTGTTAAAAGTGGGGTAATAGAAAAGTATCTCCTAGCCTGAGGACCTTCGGGTAGGGTGTATGACCGACCTTTTTTGTAAATCAACAATTACAAGAATTTGATTACGCTACTAGAAGATTTAAATTCCAGCAACGATGCCAAAAGACTATGACTTTATATGTATATGTGTTTGATTTAATAAAGATGTATAAATATAATATTCAATAATGTTAAAGTCGAATTTGTCAACGCAAGTATACGTATCGCTCAAGTAATATAAGGCTCTAATGGAGTCCTACATATCGATCCCACAGGGAGAAATAGAATACTACGGACTAAGATTTAATAAAAAGTAATACTTCAACTACAACGACGTTCAAGTTGCTTATCTGTCACTAATAGGCAATTGAAATAAGTAGATAATTTGGATAATAACTAATTATAGAAAATAACGTTTAATTGTGATATTCAATATATAAGAAATCATCCTTCTCCTTGCCAAGAAATTATAGTGAATGGATAAAATGAATTAGTTCAATTGATATTGTGCCAAATAGGAGCATACATATTCTTTACCCTTTGGTCCATGCATAAAGAACATTGACTAATCATATGCTTGGTTACTGATTCTGCGGCTAGGCTGGGAGGATACCGGCTCTCA
>NW_018165007.1:386883-387163 GCF_001263595.1 Phalaenopsis equestris | reverse complement strand
CATGTATGGATGGATGGATGCATGCATGCATGCATGCATGCATGCATGGATGGATGCATGCATGCATGGATGGATGCATGCATGTATGTATGCATGGTTGGATGCCTGGATGCATGCATGCATGGTTGGATGCCTGGATGCATGCATGTATGGATGGATGCATGGATGCATGCATGTATGGATGGATGCATGGATGCATGGATGGATGGATGGATGTATGTATGTATCTGGATGGATGGATGTATGTATGGATGGATGTATGGATGTATGTATGTATGGA
>NW_018165007.1:370320-385320 GCF_001263595.1 Phalaenopsis equestris | reverse complement strand
AGCTTTAAATTTAAATAAATCACAGAAATAAATATTAAATAGCTTCACTTTCAAGATGTAAAGCCAAACAATATGATAATCTGGGAAGTCATCGAAGCTTGCGCGAGATCTATGACATCCACTACTTTTCGCCCCTTTGACCTCCAAAATAATTGTTCCCACTTGGTCCATTCCTACAAGCAATCGTGAAAACTCAACTTTAAAAATCTTAAAGACAAAACCCTTGATCTTATCGAGAGTTTTCTTAAGTGATTTCAATTATTTAAGATGTAATTAACTATAGGGGATTACCCCTATAAAAATTAGATTTTCAGGTAAAATAAACTCTATCTAATTTCTATATTAGGTAGGAGAATTATCGGTCACACAAAAGGTTCGCAGACCAATCGTATGTTATAAATTCTTCAGTTTATATAATCGAGCTCACCGCTAAACATAATGTCTATCTCTCGGGAAGGTGTATTATTGGTGGTGTCGTGCTCGATTACTTAAAAAATCAAATATATGAGATCTATTTTGTCTCATTTTTCAAAATCAAAATACTATTTTACAAAATCAATATATATATATATATATAATATATATATTAAAATAAATTATTTTCAAAGCAACTGACATAATTTCAAAATGGTGACTGCTAGTGTTATGAGAGATTTTCCTTGAAATGTCCTTTGTAGACATTTTTGGAAGATGGTTTTCTAGTTGCAAGCATGCAACTGAGGCTTGCAACTGAGTGGTAGGGACCAAGCATATGTGGTTGAATGTGGATGTGGGAGGTTGAGTTTCAACATAGTCAACTTAGTCAGCTGAATTAGGTTAGTCATACCTCTGAGTCGGTCGTCCAGACCAGGTTGGTCATCCCTCTAATTCAATCGTTCAAGCTGTGTTGGTCATTTAGGATGGGTCAATCGTACAGACGGGGTATGTCGTCTAGACTGGGTCGGCTGAGATCTGACTTGACAAGCCAAAATGATTCCTTAATTCTCCTCCTAGTGCTCTTCTTCTAATTTGTGTCATAATCCACCTTCACTACATCTTTTAGAATATTGAATTCTATTTTTTCCGTGAATCACACTCGAGGAATAAAGCATAAATAAGGAGAGAGAGAAAGAGAGAAAAAGGGAAATGGGGTTGGTCATCTGCGTAGTGTCGGTCATCCAAACTGGGTCTGTCATCCAGGCCCAGGTTGGGTCTGCCATCCGGGTTGTGTCGGTCCTTCAGGAAGGGTCAGCCATCCGGGCTTGATCATCCCGACTTAATCATCCGGACTTGGCCGGCCGTCCAAACTAGATTGTCTCTGTGAAAAATTCAGCCTGACATATTTTTATCATACATCTTAAAATCAGCTAAGAGCTGGGCAATCACTCGATTGTCTCACTTTTTGAAGCATGGATTCCATATTTGTCAGTTCGAGATTGTCCAAGTGCTAATGTTGCTCCTCGTTGCCTGCAATGTCAACCAAGCAATCTGGCAAGATTTTTTGAGCTCTCCAAGTTAAGTCAACTTCAACATCAGGCAAGGAATACTCGATCTGACATGGCCATTGCAGTAGGAATGTTCCTCATTTTTCTAAACCAAAACAATAGAGCAAAATGATATAATTTTTTTCTTTTGTATTGTTTCTCATAAAAAGTAACATATTTTTAGTGGGTTACATGTGCAAACAATGGCATTTGGAGGGCACAGTTATATCTTTAGTTTGCATCAACATGGTTGACAAATGGATGTTGATGGAGTAGAAAAAGATTATTTTTATATTTCTTCATCATAAATGTATTTTCCAAGGTCCAACTTGTAAATGATTATTTGATTCGTGCCTTCGTCCACTTCAATCATTATGTAGACGTGCATAGAAAAAATGTTTACTGAAAAAAAATCAATTATAATACCATGATTTGGCTTTTACTGAAATAATTGTCAAGAAAATATTTTGATATCTAAATAGTATTCAAAGGAAAATGTACTATTAAAATATGCAAGTAGATACAAAAATATATTAAACCAATTAATATATTTGCTCTAAATAAAGGATTTTTTTTTTTATTTTTGGGTTTAAGTTTCATCTATATAAGTAATGATTTCACATTTTGAACTAATGTGACTTTGTCGTAGTTATCTCTTACGAGGGAAAAATTATTACGTCTGGAGATCGTCGGAAAGAAAAAAAATCCCTTCGCGATCAGTGTATGGTGTCCGTTGTCTGGATCAAGCCGACGTCTGGACTCCAGACGCAATAATTTCTCCTTAGGAGGAGGAGGGCGAGATTAATGTTCTTTTTTAGTAGGCAGGATGCAAGTTCTTTTAAGAATATTAGGCCCAATCTTTGAAGAAAATGTAGGAGCATTGTGAGAAGTTGAATATATTAATTAATCAAACTTGCTTTAAGGATACATTCAAGCATATACTAGAGGATTTCAGACTTTTTTTTATGGTCAAAAGCAATAAAAAAAAACTATTTAAATGACGTCGGTTCTAAAAAAATAAACGACTGCTGCCTTTTCATTTCCTGGAAACCCTAATTTCCACGACATTATATAAAACTCAATTTATCGGTTGCACTCTGATGGGTAGCATTCCCGTCGCACATAATTTTTTATGGATATTCCCCGTCACATTAAATCCAACGAAAAATCGACGGGCAGCCATCAGTTATAAAATTGACAGGCAATGCTCATTAATTTTTTTGGATATTGATAGCCCGTCAGAAGGTTCGTTGATTGGTTGGCGGTCGGAAAATTGTACATGAAAATAGATGAAGAACCTTCTATGTTTTATTAGAATTTTCACATCTGCAATTGAATCACAGAAACATATGATACATACATCATACAGTCACACTTATTAAAATTAAAATACACATTTTCAGGCATAAATTTAAGGCACCGAAGTGTCACACATGTAAATATGAAATTTTAGGTGTGATATACATGAATACATAAGAATTTTGTGCTATGTATGTGAATTTCTTTTTAAAAGGGGACATCTACATGCATAGCACACAATTCTTATGTATTTACTTAAGAACACCTAAACTATTATATTTCAATATATTGCTCTCGGGACTTTAATATCACATCAAAAATAATAAGAATAACAATTTTTAAAAGTGAAATACATCTTTTCATGCATAATTTTAAAGCGCCAAATGGTCATGTATGTAAATATAAAAGTTTAGGTGTGAGATACATAAATACATAAGAATTGGATGTCAGGTATGTAAATATTCCTTTAAAAGTGCCATTTACATACATACCACTCAATTCTTATGTATTTACGTACACATACCACTCTAAACTTTAATATCACATTAAAAAAGTGAAATATACATTTTTCATGCATTGATTTAAAGCATCAAAGTGACATGTATGTAAATATGAAAGTTTTGGTGTGAGTAACAAAAATAAATAAGAATTATGTGCTAGGTATGCAAGTTTTTTCCTTCAAATTTAGGTGTTGGATATGAAAATTCTTAAGAGTTGAGTGCTAGGTAAGCATGTAGCAATAAGATAAAATATCTAAAATGTAGAAAACCAAATCACATTTTTGGATTTCACCAAAACACTCAAATTTCAAAATATATTAAAAATAATCTTAATAAAAACTTTAGCGGATAGTGGAATCGAGTTTACATTTGATTTGAACGAAGAAATGCGAGAAAAATGGAGTTTGGCGAAGAATGTTTTGAGAGGTCTTCGGTCGGCTTCAGAACAAACGCTGGAAATAAAAATATGAGTTTTAGGTCATCGACTGGACATATTAACCCTAATCGATGGCTTTGTGATGGATGATGGATAATGATGGTCGTTATTAATATATTATAAACTTATGGGTTATCCCAACAGTAAAAAAAAATTGTTGGCAATGACATCAAAAATAACCATCGATTTTCCCTCCTTTTCAGCAGTTGTAATGATAATATTTCTTCACGCAGCGCTCATCAATGGGAAGCATTGGATATTCACCTTTTTAAAGTCAATAAGTTGATATAATCAATCATGTTGATAAGGTCTTTTATCATAAATGAGACTTCCATTGTTGGCTCAAATTTGCCTTTTTTTTCGGCGATCAGCCATAATGGGACACCGAAGAACCTAATCAAGTCGTCGCTCAAAAGGTACTAGGATTAACTAATTTATCATGGGCTAGGATCTTTCATGATTGATACAAGTCAAGTTTTTGCTAGGATCAAAAGCCATTAATGCGACCAGGGAGGGAGGGAGGGAGGGAGGGAGCTTTATTGAGATATATTCAACTACAAATTACTCCATTTTCCGCATTAGAAATGAAGGCCAAATTATGAAAAGGAGCTCTTAAAGTCATTGTTTTAGGGGAAGGAACACCCAAAAAAAAAAAAAAAAATTTGCCGTTTTTTTTTTTTCTTTTAAATATTTAGTGGTTTTGGGTTGAACAAAATTTTGACTTATGAAAATAGACCTTATTATATTTGAATAATTTTATCGAAATTTTTTTTTTATAGTCCAATTCATAAATTATCTTTGCCAAATTTTAGAGCACGTTTGATTTATTTTGTGAATACTTTTCGTTATTGTTATGGGCATGATAAGTAGGAAAATTGAAGGTCCCTTATTTAATTCGTCTTTCTTAAGGATATTTGATACTTACGTATGAATGTGAGTTTTTTTGGAATGTTTATATATATATAGTGAAACATTTTTATCACTATGTCCTAGGCATGATTTTTCTATTTAATGATTTAAAAAAGAAAATTAAGACTTATTTTCTATATATAAAGAGATTTAGATTAAATTTATATCCCAATTATATATATATATATATATATATATATATATATATGGGAAGGAGTATTATTTGACTACTACGTGTTAATCCAAAATAAGTTGAGTACAAAGATTGGCTAGCGAGATGAGCCCCCAAAACTATAAAATCCAAAAAAGATATAATACTCACTCATAGGGGGATCCTCAACCACATTACAATTCAACTCAAAATTACCTAGAAAAGAACATACCAAAACATAAAAGAATGTATACCCAAAACATTTACATGTATACCCATTCATTTTATCTAAAACAAAAAAAAAGTCCAAAAACCAATAGTAGCTCGAAGGAAACCAAGAGCTGAAGCTGAAACTGCTGGATCCAAAGCATGGAAGGCTCTAGAGACAAAACAAAGCCAGTAAACTCTAATAGCTGATCTAGGAGGTAACAGAATTTGCACTGTAATGCAAGGATCCTTTTACATAATAAAAAAAATGAATGTTTTATATAAATATCTTAAGCCACTCTCATCTTTCCCGATACCATTTCCATTTGTATTATTCTTGCCCTTGAGTTTAGTTAGAGAATATGGCTGATTTTTATAAATTATAAAGAGAGAGAGTGAATTTTGGAGGGCTTAGGGTCTGTTTGGGGCAGCTATAGCTTATTGGATAATCAGCTGATAAGCTGATTAAAAATAATATGCTGATAAGCTAGGTGCGGTGACTATTACAAATTTTTATTTTTTGGGAAAAGCTGGACCGTTGTCAATAAGCTGCCACCCCACTTAGATAGGTCCGGTGTGAAAACGTTGTTTTCTGCGTTTTGAAAATGCATAAGCTGCCAAAACGCAGTTTACCCAAACAGATCAGGTGCGTTTTCAAAATGCCACCACACCAAATAAGCTGCCCCAAACGGGCCCTTAGATAGATTTTGTGTGACAGGCCGATTTGTAATATTATACTGCTCTAGGTATGTTACTATTATGCTATTTTAGTTGAAAAAAATTCAAAAAATCCCAGATCTATAGAGATTTATAATTTTTCACCATGTAACATTTTATATGTTGTATAATATGTTGTAATAGACAAATTGACATAGAAAAATCAAATTCTCACTGGTATATTTTATGTTGTATAATATTTTTTATATTGTAGCCAGTTTATTGCACCAAATAAAACTTGTTATAGGATACATTAAGCTTCAAAATATTATTTTAGACATTTTATATAAATAATTATGTGAATTGTGGTTGTCATTATATGCATATTAATTCTTTTCAAAAATTTTATTATTAATTATATATATTGGTTTGTATAAATTTCTGTAACATGTTTTATAATAACCGTATATCTTAAATTACTGATATTAATATGTTTCTGTATCAAAAAATATTTGTAAAAATGAGAAAAACAGGGGAGGAGTGTAGGTCGCTAAGTGATTAGGTTGTTGTATGTTATGTGCAATCAAGTGGAGTTCTAAGCGCTTGTGCATCTATATAATTATACATTTATATGTTTAATACACATAAATATAGATAAAAAAAATAGAATAAATAAACATTACATATAAAGCGAAAAAATATATATGAATAAGTGGACGCATAAATAGAAGTGAAGATATATAAGGGGTGAAGAAAAAATAATAAAATAATTCAAATAAAAATATAAATGCTTATTTCATGTTATTTATTTTATTTCTGATATCATATTGCTTATACATTACTACTCAACATCTACTTACTCTGGAAATTACTTATTCTTATTTTGGCATATTCTTGATATATATAATAAATAATGTTTTATCATATTTCATTAAGTTATATTTAATTAATGTCTACTCTTTTTCACTTTTATGTATTAAAAATTGCACAGAATTTGAGCAGTTTTTTTGAGTTGTGATTGGTCGCACTTACTACATTTCCATGTGTTATTTCAGAGAAGATAAGGCTTAGGTTGAGTAGATACTATTAGTTACAGTTGAGAACTTGATATTAGGTTTGTTACTAAATTATATCTATTTTTTTTTAAATCACCTTGATAGATGTATGTATTTTGATGATAGATTGATTATGCCATGATAGTTGTATATTTTTATGTTATTGCATAGTTGTGATATAATTTGAATGAATTTTGTATATTTTTATATTATAATGTTTATATAATATTAGTGGCTCTTAGTATTTGTAAAAATATAGAAAAAAAATTCAATAAAATTCTTTCCAATTAGATCTTCAGTAATTATTTAACTGTTGCGACATTGATATCAGGTGACTCATCTAATATTATGGATTGTATCGGGTTGGGTCTTGAAAGAGGATGGTACAACAAACAAGATAGATAAACGAGCAATCATAGAGGCCACTGAGCAATATCATCCATGGACTACATATACATATGAAAATGTGTATTAAATTTTAAATTTATTACTAATAATGATATTTTTTATGTAAGATTAAACATTTCAGCTTTTATTAAAAATACAAGATAATATAATGTCATGATTCATAAAGTTCCCCACAACTCAACATTAATGTACTGAAATATTTAAGAAACTAGGTGTGGTGGGGGTTTTCTAACTCTAGTAGCTTGTTCAAAAGCATAGGCTATCTCAATCAATTTATCATCTGAACCCCACAATCCAGCAAAGGAAATACCAAATGGTGCGCCGGAGTCATTATACCCAGCTGGTACACTAATGATAGGATAGCCGCCGATTGCCATAGCATGTACAATACTGTGGTCTGGGAACACCACCGCGTCTAAGCATTTCTCATGCATTAAATCCTCCATTCCCTCCTTTGAGAGTTGAGCCATTCTCTTCATTGCATTCCTTTCTGTCGCACCAATCCCATTTGTTTGTTGTGATGCTAAGAAGATTAATTGCCCAAATTCGTTTGTCCTTTCCTGAATGAATTTATAGTAAGGTGAATTAATTCGGTTTCATTTTAGCTAAATGCATGGAAATTACATTATAATAACATAGATCATTGTTACTTACCTCAGCTGGATGTTGATTGTTGAAGGCTATGACATCTGCAAGAGATCTTACAGGGGATGACACGAGATCTTTGAGGTAGGCATTTAGTGAAAGCTTGAATTCAGCTACAAATGATATCGCCTCACCACTTGCAGTTTGATTTTGCATAATTTCTATATTTTTTATCTCAATATTGTCAATCAAGGTAGCGCCCTTTAATCTGTACTAAACAAGTACTTTTAATTTTTCAATTTAACTAAGATGAAATTTCTTTTTCTTAAAAAAATGATTTTTGAAAAGAAACAAGTCGCTCGGAGAAAAATTTATCACCTCATAGTTTGGAAATGCGCCGCAAATGACATAGCTTCAACGGACCCCTCTGTGAAATTATCAAAGAACGGATGGCGTAGAATCCCTATTCTTTTCCCCTTCAAACCATCTTCCTTCAATGAGTTTTTGAATCCACCAATAGGAATAAACCTCATTGCCGCCGACGTGGCTTCTTTGTCAAGCGCATCGAATCCCACGATCGCATCCAGTAGTATCACCGCATCCGCCACCGTTCGTGCGATTGGCCCTATGGTCTGCAGCCTTGGCGAGATGGGCACCATCCCGGACCTGCTGGTGAGTCCCACTGTGGGCTTTATCCCCACCACTGAGTTCCTCACTACAGGAAATGTGATGGCGCCATCCAAATCTGTTCCCATTGAAACGGTCACTAAATTTGCAGCTACTGCAATGGCAGACCCGCTGCTGGTTCCACCAGGTCCGTCCGCCGTAGGGGATGGATTCCATTCAGTCCTTGTCCTCCGCGTGGGCTCCACCCATCTGGTGTGAGTGGTGACCGAAAGTTGTCCCACTCACTCATGCTGGCCTTGCCGAGAATGATAGCGCCAGCGCTGCGAAGGCGTTGGATGACACCGGCATCTCCGGGAAGGAACCGCGGGGCACGATGGAGCCCAGAAGTGCCAAGGAACCTGAGGTTACGGTTGTGAATTTAGCTCGGAGATCTTTGATAGTTCAAAAATTCAATTAAATTTTGGCTTGGATTGAAATAAATAGTCGAGTTAAGTTGAGAGCCTAAATTTTGAATTGAATTTTTTTTGAGCTAATTTCGAGTCGACCACTGTTCGGCTCGAAATGGGATCTTTAACGATCTTAATAATGTTAGAACTACGAATTTAACGAATTTAGTTGAAGATCGTTAAACACTTGAAAATTTATTCGAATTTTCGCTCGGACAAGGATCAATTTTGATTAAAAGAGAAAAGCTAGAAGCCAAAATTTTGGATCAAATTTCTTGCAAGCTGATTTTAAGTCGAACCCAGCATGCATCGAAATCGTATCGTTAACAACCCTAGTAATTTTACGGTTGTGACTTTAGCGAATTTTGCTCAAAGATTGTTAATCACTCGAAAATTAATTTAAATTTTAGCTAGGATCGAAATAAACGAGTAGAGCTACTAGTCAAAATTTTGGATTAAATTTTCTTTCCGATTTCAACCCGACCCAACTCAGCCCGAAATCAGATGGTTAACAACCCTACCTGAGGTGGTGTTGAGCTTGTCATAGGTGTTTATGTTATCTTTAACGAGGACGGGAATGCCGTGGAGCGGGCTGAGATAGCTGCCATCGCTGCGCTGAAGATCGGCTTTTGCTGCATCTTCAACCGCATCAGGGTTGACTTCTATGACAGCATGAAGGATAGGGTTGAGAGCCCGGATTTGGTCGAGGTAGTGCGTAACCAGTTGTGAGGAATTCAATGTTCTGTTTTTGAATGCTGCTTGGATGTCTGAGATTGTGGCTTCTTCGAACCAAAAGGAACCCTGGACCGGTAACCTTGCTGCCAACAAAATGCTAGTTTGCACTCGATTAATTGTTTGAGATTAAAAATTCTAGTTTTTGAAAACAATGATACATTTATATATCATATTATATAGTTGATTGTGAATTGAAATGAATTTTCATTTGAGATTCTCAAAATGGTGCTACAACTACAATTTCTTTCGTGGAAAAGAGATTCTTTTTTTACTTTTAACCAACAGTTGAGTAGAAGTGAAAAAAAGAAGAAGAAAAACTTCGCAAAATGACATAATATTATTTTTCTAAACTGTGTGTGTTGGTATAAGAGTGATAAACAGAAAGATCAAGGGCGAATTTCAAAGAGAACAACTTACTACACAGCTGATGCAAGAAGAAGAAGGAAGAAGTGAATGGAGGACGTCATGCATGCAGCAGTAGATATAATTCGAATTCGGAGTTTAAGTGTGGCTTCGCTAGTAGATATCTGCACCTTTTATAGCACAAATAAACCAATTTTCTGTTTATTATTTTAAGTAGCGCGAAATTTATGTCTGTTTGAATATAATTCCCATTGCCTTCATGTCAAGCTTTCATCCGGCTGGTATTGTTGGTCATCATCTTTTATTAATTTACATATCGTGTAGGTTTTGCCAACACATGAAAATGTTAGCAAACAAATATTATATACGTTAACGTATTGACATTTGACATGGTGGATTAATGCACGAGAGCTTCTTTTTTTTTTTTTTTATATATATCCTCCTTGGCCTCATTCAAGCCGTGGAAGCACACGCAAAAAATCCGCAGGTAATATTTCTCCCGTTTCATCTTGCATTCTTGAGCTACTTCGGAAAATTAACAATTTTTTAGCTAAAATATTGAAGGAAAAGTTGTGCATGTCTTTGGGTCTATTTGGGGCAGCTGCAGCATATCAATAATTTGTTGATAATCATCTGACCTAGATAATCTGTTGATCAGTAGCAGATCCGGATAAACTGACTGGTTGTTTGGTTTGTGTGTTTGAAAAACTGTTGATCAATAGTATTTGGGTCTACTTGCAGTTGTTTCTGGATAAATGATCATTTTGCCCCCGTGCAGTAGTGTTGTTTGCAACAGAACTTTCATAGGTATATATTTGATATTTTAAAAGCAAAAAACCCACTTTATAACCATGCAAATATATATATCAAGAGCTTCTTTTTTTTATAGTCCTTGGCCTCATTCAAGCCGTGGGAGCACACGCAAAAAATCTGCAGGTAATATTTCTCCCGTTTCACCTTGCATTCTTGAGCTACTTCGGAAAATTAACAATTTTTTAGCTAAAATATTGAAGGAAAAGTTGTGCATGTCTTTGGGTCTATTTGGGGCAGCTGCAACATATCAATAATTTGTTGATAATCAGCTGACCTAGATAATCTGTTGATCAGTAGCAGATCTGAATAAGCTGAAGGGTTGGTTTGTGTGTTTGAAAAACTGTTCAATAGTATTTGGGTCTACTTGCAGCTGTTTCTGAATAAATGATCATTTTGCCCCTATGCAGTAGTGTTGTTTGAAACAGAACTTTCATAGTTATATATTTGATATTTTAAAAGCAAAAACCCACTTTATAACAATGCAAATATATATATATATATATATATACATACACAAGAGTGTACATCTCTAACCTATGTTTTACAAGCTAAGATCAAGGATGCTCCTATAAGACTCGTCTAACAAAAATTAGCTCCATGTTTTTTATTGTATTTCATCAATGCCTTTGATAACATTTCTTTCATTTCTTGATTCATTTTTCTTAAAAAAATTTCAAACAGGTGTCTAGTAGAACTTCGCCAAAATGTGAAGCGGCATAAAGGTCCATTTGGTTACTTGAGTTTATAAATCTTGTTCCAAAAGATTAGGCAAAATTTTGAGATTGCTTCATTTGGCTTGGATGCGGCTATAAATCAAAATTGATTTTGAATACTGCAAACATATTGAACTCTCTTCAAATGAAAGGATTTCTCCACAAGAGTAATGATTTCAATTTCACAAAAAAATGAAGAAAAAATGAAATCGTCATATTCCAAAGCAAGTTCTATCTTTACAAGCAGCCAAATGAACCATATTCTGTTACGTTCTCGAGTTTGCTACATTGTAGCGGTTTTGTGAATGGGTAGAGAACAAGGATCGTCCTTGCGTACTCTACCTATGTTGGTAATATTGTAGGATAGTTCGAGGGATCATCGGCCTCTTTAGTTGGTTTAATTCGAGAAAAACCACAACTCTCAATCAACACAAGGTTTAAAATAATACTTATCAGATGATCTTCATTATTGGCCTCAAGCTAATAAATAGCCGAACAACCTTTGGTTTGAATAGACAATAACCTATTCTTAGCAGTAGCAAAATTCTAGCACTAATTTATTGAAAGGAAATAACAATAATGTAATTATTGATGGTAAGCATCAATCACTCCCATCTCATTTAATGTAATTATTGATGATAAGCATTAATCACTCTCATCCCCTGATTCTTGGTCCCTGACAACTCTTCCCTCCTTAAAATTTTCCTTGTCCTCAAGGAAAAAAACTTGTCTTCAATTCTGCCAGATTCTCCCATGTGGCTGCGTCAGGAGAAAGATTTTGCCAATGAACAAGAAATTCAATTTCTCCTCCTTTTGTCCAAAATGGTTTAAGGAAATGAGGATACCAATAAGGCTTGACTGAGATTGGATTAGCTCCATTTTCCCACAGAATTTTATGGACTTGAGATCGTTGAGGTGGCAAGCCTTGAATCTCTTGAAATATAGTTGAATGTTAATTCAAAATAGCCATTAAATCTGGATTTAAATCGATTGCTGCAACTCCTTGCTTCTCTCCCAACTTTAAGGAATTGAATTGTAATAAAAAAGCTCTTTTTAGTTTCTGCAACTGCTCCTTTAGATCACAATCATCCATGATTTTATTGTTAGGTTCTCTAGTCCCACGTAACTCTATTATTTTCCCCTCCCACCAAAACCGCATCCATAGATCATTGAATTCCCAAATAATTGGACCCAGTTTTTTAAGCCATGGAGTTCCGAAAACAACATCACATCCTTCCACTGGTAAAAGGTAAAAATCTACGTGAAATTGAACTTTTTGCACTAAAATAGGGAGCCTTTCACACAATCCTTTACTTTTCATTTTATTTCTATCTGCCACTTGAACTGAGAATTCTCCTTTCTTTGTAGGATAAATTCTTATTTTGGTAGTTAACTTTGAATTCAAAAAGTTATGAGTGCTACCGGAATCCACCAATATGGTAACCCCAGAATCTCCAATTTTTCCAAAAAAACGCATGGTCTGAGATGCTGTATTTCCTGAAAATAACATGAAAACTAATTTCGGGAATTTCTTCTTCTTCTTCCTCCTCTTCAGTAGTCTCCTCCAACGGCTCATTAATAGATGGAAAAATTCTTTCTATCAAAAATAACTTCTTGCAACGATGACCCGAGGAAAATTTTTCATCACAATTGAAGCATAATCCCCGCATTCTCCATTTTTGCAACTCAGTCGGACTCAACCTCTTGATTGTGGGGTTACGAGCTCGAGTAAGGGATGCTGAGGATAAGGGTGAATGTCCCATGGTGGATGGAGCCTTTAGAGGTTCCTCGTACCCTCCCTTCCGTTGGTCATACATACGAGTCTCATAAAGTCGTGCCAGACCGATAGCTGCGCACAATGAAATTGGATTACATGCTTGCACATCAACTTGTATTGCATCATTTAACCCGCTCCCAAAGCACCCGACTTGTTGTTCTTCAGACAAAAATGGCCAGCTCGATGTAGCCAGCTCGATGTAACAAACGATCAAATTCCATTTGGTAATCGCAGATTCTTCCTGTTTGTTTAAGCTTGGTGAGATCCCCGAAGAAATATTTGTATCTTGAAAGCCCATATCGTAAATGCAACTCGTACTTGAACACTTCCCAATTGACGCCTTCTCGCCGATTTTTGAAACATTGATACCACAATTGGACATTGCCATCCAAGTGATAACCGACCAAGGGGAGTTTTTCCGTCTCTTCCGTGCCTTGGAACTCGAAAAATTGCTCCACTCGACAAATCCACCCAGTTGGATCATCCATGCCATTATAGCGTGGAAAGTCCAACTTGGTGATTTTGGGTGCGAGAGAGCCTCCTCCCGAAAGGCTACGACGGGGCCCACGAGAAGACTCGGCATCATCCTCTTGTCCTCCACCACGCGTGGAAAAACGAGCAAACATGCTCTCCACATGTTTCAAGAGACGTTCTTCACTAGCTTTCATAGCTTGTTGTAGTTCCTTTTGGCCTGCAACCAATGAGCCAAGCTCATTCTTCACATGCTCGAGACGGTGGTCGGACATGCCTGGCTCTGATACCAAGTTGTTACGTGCCCGAGTTTGCGACCTTGTAGCAGTTTTGTGAATAGGTAGAGAACAAGGATCATCCTTGTGTACTCTACCTATGTTGGTAATGTTGTAGGATACTTCGAGGGATCCTCGACCTCCTTAGTTGGTTTAATTCGAGAAAAACCACAACTCTTAATCAACACAAGGTTGAAAATAATACTTATCAGATGATCTTAATTATTGACCTCAAGCTAATAAATAGCCGAACAACCTTTGGATGGAATAGGCAATAACCCATTCTTATGGAAAATAAAATTACAATAGCATAATTCTAGCACTAATTTATTGAAAAGAAATAACATTAATGTAATTATTGATGGTAAGCATCAATCACTCCCATCTTAATTAATGTAGTTAATGATGGTAAGCATTAATCACTCCCATCCCTTGATTCTTGGTCCCTGAGATATTCTTAATCGAACTCAACCGTGTCTGAAACACAAAAAATAAAGCCAGGTGACCACCATCTCCGCCTTCCAGAAGACACAAACCAATTGTAAAAACCATAAGAGAAGAAAGAATGACAAAATGCAAGGCTAAGCACCATTACAACAAAAATAAAAGCAAAAAAAACGACAAAATTCGATGTGGCAAGCTTACTCTAGGGCCTCAACTATTGTTTTATTTTCCATCGTAGTAGGGGCTTCCACAAGTCCAGAACCAGACTCCTTAATCAGCTTCTTCTAGGAAACAAGAGTAGCATTTGGCCAACCTAGGGCACGCAAGATAGGCGGACACATCTCACCTCGAAGATTGGAACTGACAGAATTTTCAACAAAACGGAGGGAAGGGGAGGTGGCCCCGGCGGCCAATGTGGCAGTTCGACTTCGATATTTCTGCCTTCTACGAACATGAAGGTCGAATCAGGGTTCGCGAGAGCGACGAGGGCAGCGGGGACAAGAGAGAGACGAGGGTAGCAGGGTAAAATTTACAGAATGAACTCGGGCCGCATGGTCGACTCAACTGCGGGGTTTATTAAAGAAATCCATCCATTGGTTCCGATTAAACTCTTCGAACACATGAGATGGAGGGGGGGCGTTTTCAAAATGTCGTTGACAATTATAA
>NW_018165007.1:363798-370220 GCF_001263595.1 Phalaenopsis equestris | reverse complement strand
TATATATATATATATATATATCAAGTATTCAACTACATTAACGTTCTATAAAATATCTATAACACTTAGGAAAGTAGTTAAAAATCTTATAAAGTAATAAATATAAAATTTAAGAAAGTTCAAATATTTTGTGAATTTTTAAAATTAAAATTAAATAGATTTTGAATTTTTAAATAGATAATTAGCATATTTTGACATAAATATTTTTCAAATTCTTTCGAATTATTTTTATAAGTTATTATTAGGTTAATATATGTTTTAAGAAAGTTTTATGCCTTTTTGGACTTTTATTTTGCTTTTTTTTTTATAAATAATTAAAATTTTAATATATTTTTCGTTTAAAAATTCATAACAAATTCAAATGATCTTCAAGTGCTATGAAATTAATGAAATTTAATTTGGCTTCTTAGAATTGCATTCTAAACAACCCCTCAATGTTTAAGTTATTTAAAATATAAATGCATTTTCTATAAAATATTAGTTTTTTTTAATATAAAATATTTGATCTTTAGTTTTTTATTTTTTATTTTTTATTTGTTAATATATATAATTGGTGAAAATCCAGTGTGATATGGAGTTTAAATTTGTGAGCTATGATACTCTTAAGTTGGATGTGTATATTTGTAAGTATAAAAATTTCAAATTTACTAACTATTCATAACAACATCTAAATTGATGTTAAATAGTTTTGTTTTTGTTATAAACTTAATTTAATTAAAATTTGAGATAATTTAAAAATTTTCATGCACATTATTAAATATTTCAATTTTAATTTTAGTAACTCCATTTCTCTATTCCAGTGACAAATGGCTGAATTTTAAGATTTAATAAGCAAGAAAAATATATTTATATTTTCTAAAACTGCAAATTTACCTATTATTACAATTAAATGTATATTTAACATTTCTTCACTTTCATGTATCTCTTATGATGATTACTTGACTATTTTGAGTTTGTTTTTTCAATGAGTGGATCTTTAGACTTAAGATGAAGAAAGGTATATATGTAACTTTGTAAATTATGTATGCACCTTTCTAGATTTAATTTCATATTGTATCATAATTATAGTTCACATAATCAATTGACACAAGTTTCAAGATCCTTGATGGTTTTATTACTAATTTTATAAATTTAATTATTTTACAGTTAAAACTTTATCAAAATTGATAAGAACATAAAGAGTTGCCACTCGAAACTATTGATCATTGAGTTAATGTGATTTGCATCTCCCTAATGCATTACCTAACTACTTGAAAATAAATATTATAGTTGAAGGCACCACCTACTGGATTATTGGTTAGTTTATATTTTATAAGGCTGATGCAATGGAGACTCAGTGGAGATTTTGCTCTAATATAACATTCAGACTATGTCTATTCCCAAAAACATGTATTGTTTTGTCCAACAATCTAGAACAATTCATCTAAATATTGCCCAACTATGATTAACACCAAAATTTAAAGATAGCTCAAAATTATTATTAATCCTAAGTATTGCACTAACAATCTAGAACAACTCATCCCAATTTAATCCTGGTGGTGAATCTTATTTCTCAATTTTTTTCATCTAAATATTGTTCTATTTTGCTTGAAAAAGTGACTGCCTGCAGAAACATATGATGATAATCATACCATGATTTTTTTCTATCATTTTGAAGAGTAAATGTTTTTGGCAAATCCATGTAATATAGACAAACTAACTTCGCACAGTCTCCGTCCAATAAAATTCCATACACTAAAAAATAATTTTTTTCCGCATTAAAGCTGCTTTCATTTGAATGTTTTAATTCATAGAAACATCATCTATGATGACACCTATTTTCTAATGAAGTTGCAATTCATCTAACAACAATTGTTTGCATACATCAATTCTTCTGTTTGGGCTATTGGGACCTAGTATAATCAATGTCAGTAACATAAAAGGAGTAGCCGTACACATCTCAAGTGAAAGAATATATAGAGTAAAGATCAAATGACAATATGAATACGACAAAATGATCTGATTATGAATCCATCGGGGTCAAGTCTAGCATTATGTACCTCCACAACAAATCCAAGATAAGTATGATCAAAATGATTCCATACTTATCCATCTACGGGATAATTCATTGAGTTGAATACACCTAATTTGTTATGATGTTATCAAATTTGCAAAGTGAATACACCTAATTTGTTATGATGTTATCAAATTTACAAAGCAGTATACATACAAATAAATAGTCTTTGAAGTCATGAAATAAGCAAATAATAGAGGCACTTACACGAAACTTTCTTCTATATCTTTTTTTTTATTATTTAGAGGTTTGAATCTAAGAGGCTCATAAAATCTACACTGAGTTTCCATTGCATCAGCCTTATAACATAACATGCACCTATTAACACGACAATATATCTTCTTTGATTTCAAACCCAACTTGGAGATCAAACTTTTCATTTTATATAAGTCTTATGACACAAATTTTTTTTTTTTTTTGTGGATTTATCTCTTATAGTAATCCTCCAACCTAATTAAAGCATTATTGAGCATTTTAAACTATATTTTAATTACCAACTTTCTAAGAGTAACCGTTAGCACAATATGAGATGAGTAACCTTTCCACAATGGTCTTTATGTCACATTCAGTAATTCAGAGCTTTATTTTGTTGTTCCTCTTTCATTTGACTTATATAATGAATTTTGATCCATCTAAGATCATTTTTTTATATCTACTTGAGTCCAACTCAAATAGAGAATCATAGCTCGTTGAACGAGCTGAGCTAATTGAAGCATTAGTTTCAGTGTAAATGTCAGGTTCAATCTCTCCATGTGAAATCCAAAACTAATAATCTAGTTGAAAGCCTTTATGGTATAAATCATATACAAGTTCTCCAAGCTGTAAGTATGATCAATTCTTGTGTTTTGAATATGGACATTAAAACATAAACTTTTAATAGTGAGTCAGAAGTTGAGATGTTGCTTGCATGAAGGAGTCAACGCCGTTCAAAAACTCCCCAGTGAGTCATTTTCTATTAGGATATAGTCTATTCTATATCCATGATCTTATACTGCGAATATCCATATGTAACCTATACATTTGATAAAATATTTCATAAGCACAATCAATTTGTGTTTAGTTTGGGTTGATATTGATCCGCTAGAACAGAAACAGTCTCAAGTTGAACAATTTAAATCCGTTCTAGCTCAAAAGTTGTAATGACCTAATAGCTTATAAGTTTTTTTATATACATAAACACATTTTGCATATATACCGCAGCACATTTCAAAAAACATACCACTTGATACTTATTTATTTACATATCTCAAACCGAAACTTTAATATTTACACATATATCACTAAAATCTTTAATATCACGGTAAATCCCAACATTATTTCAACTTCTTAAGAGTGAAATACACATTTTCATGCATAGAATTAAAGCACCAAAGTTTCACCTATGTAAATATGAAATTTTAGGTGTGATATACATAAATACATAAGAATTTTGTGCTAGTTATGTGAATTTCTTTTTAAAAAGAGGCATCTACATGCATAGCACACAATTCTTATGTATTTACATAAGAACTCCTAAACTTTTTCATTTTAATATCTTGCTCTCAGAACTTTAATATCACATCAAAAATAACAAAATTAACAATTTTAGAAGTGAAATATATGTTTCCATGCATAATTTTAAAGCACCAAACAGTCATGTATATAAATACAAATGTGTAGGTGTGAGATACATAAATACATAAGAATTGTGTGTCAAGTATGTAAATTTTCCTTTAAAAGTGCCATTTACATACATACCACTCAATTCTTATGTATTTACATAAGAACACCTAAAATTTCATATTTTCACACATACCACACTAAGCTTTAATATCACATTAAAAACAACACAATTATCAATTTTGAAAAGTGAAATACACATTTTTCATGCATTGATTTAAAGCACCAAAGTGTCACGTACGTAAATATGAAAGTTTAGGTGTGAGATACAAAAATACATAAGAATTATGTGCTAGGCATGCATGTTTTTCCTTAAAATTTACGTGTTAGATATCAAAATTCTTAAGAGCTGAGTGCTAGATAAGCACGTAACTATAAGATAAGCTATCAAAAATGCAGAAAACCAAATCACATTTTTGGATTCCTCCAAAAGACTCAAGTCTCAAAATACATTAAAAATAATCTAGTAAAAAAAGAAACTTTAGTGAATAGTGCAATCAAGTATACATTTGACTTGAATGAAGAAATGCAAAAAAAATTGGAGTTTATTGAAGAATGATGCGACAGGTCTTCGGCCGGCTTCCGAACAAACGCTAGTAAATAAAAAATATGAGTTTTAGGTCATCAGTTGGATATATTAACCCTAATTGATGGCTTTGTGATGGACAACGCCGATTATTATAAATATCATACAAACCAATCGGTTATACCGTCGGAAATGCCTTAGTCTTAAATATCATAAAAAAAAACTTTGGATAATGATTTCAAAAACAACCATCGATTTTCCCTCCTTAAGAAAGAGCATAATTAAAGGGACATGTAGTAATGTAAAGCCTATAGATATATCTAAGAAGCTTTTTGAGTATGTGAAAAATGACTATTAAAAAAGATTATTCATGTTTTGGCATACTTTATTTAACACAAATGATGTAGTAACATTAAAAATTATTTTGTATTATAGAGAACTAGCAATGTGGCAATATAGCTCAGAATTTTCAAATTCAGAATTAGAGTAATAAAAAGAAGAGGCTTAAGAGATGAGGGTTGGATAAGATGCTAACAATTCTCCATAATTATAGAGTAATATAGAAGCTCAGTAGAATGTTGTGTTTCATGTAAATGTAGTCCACAAGATGTTTAGACTACATTATTGCTAAAATTTAAAGGGCTAATATAGATTTGAAAGCAATTGATTGATGGTCTTAGAATCTTTATTTGCTAAGAGGATGTCATCAACATATATTAAAAGAAACTTTATTACTCTAATAGTGACGAAAACTAGCATGACATATACAGAAAAATTATAACTAAAAAAAATTAAATAAAATAAAATCAGAACGAATAAAATTAAATCCATCTGAAACATATATAACAAAATATTTTACAAAGATTAATTATTAAATATCTTATTTTCTAGAAAAGGAAATAAGATATTTAATTGAACACGGGCAAAATGTTGACAATTTTTTATTTCAACATCTCAGCTTTTATTAAAAATACAAGATAATATAATGTCATGATTCATAAAGTTCCCCACAACTCAACATTAATGTACTGAAATATTTAAGAAACTAGGTGTGGTGGGGGTTTTCTAACTCTAGTAGCTTGTTCAAAAGCATAGGCTATCTCAATCAATTTATCATCTGAACCCCACAATCCAGCAAAGGAAATACCAAATGGTGCGCCGGAGTCATTATACCCAGCTGGGACACTAATGATAGGATAGCCACCGATTGCCATAGCATGTACAAGACTGTAGTCTGGGAAAACCACAGCGTCCAAACTTCTCTCATGCATTAGATCCTCTACTCCCTCCTTTGAGAGTTGAGCCATTCTTTTCATTTCATTCTTTTCTATGACATCAATCCCATTTGTTTGTTCTGATACTAAGAAGATTAATTGCCCATATTCGTTTGTCATTTCCTGAATGAATTGATAGTAAGGTGAATTAATTGGGTTTCATTTTAGCTAAATGCATGGCAATTACATTATAATAACATAGATCATTGTTAATTACCTCAATTGGGTGTTGATTGTTGAAGGCTATGATATATGTAAGAGATCTTACAGGGGATGACACGAGATCTTTGAGGTAAGCATTTAGTGAAAGCTTGAATTCGGCCACAAGTGCTATACCTTCACCATTTGCAGTTTGATTTTGCATGATTGCTATATTTTTTATCTCAATATTGCCAACTAATGTAGTGCCTTTTAATCTGTGCTAAAAAAATTACTTTTAATTTTTCGATTTAATGAATTTTCATTCTTAAACAAACATTATATTACATTTCAGTACATGCTCAATTTTAAATTCACTTTAAAACATTAAAAGTATTATTCTCCTTTTTCTTAGTTTGATGAAATTTATTTTTTTTTTTAATTTTTAAAAAGAAAAATGTTGCTCAGAGGAAAATTTATCACCTCATAGTTTGCAATTTTAAATTCACTTTAAAACATTAAAAGTATTAGTTTCCTTTTTCTTAGTTTGATGAAATTTATTTATTTTTTTAATTTTTAAAAAGAAAAATGTTGCTAGGAGGAAAATTTATCACCTCATAGTTTAAAAATGTGCGGCAAATGTCTTAGCTTCAACAGACCCCTCTATGTAGTTATCAAAGAACGGATGGCGTAGATAGGGCTGTAAACGAGCCGAGCTTGAGCGAGCTCAGGCTTGGCTCCTGGTCGGCTCCGTCCGAAAAGCGCCGGGTTT
>NW_018165007.1:340819-363423 GCF_001263595.1 Phalaenopsis equestris | reverse complement strand
TAGGCTTAACGAACGAGCCGAACACGAGCTGCTTAACGAGCCGAACACGAGCTGTTCACGAACAACGAGCCAAATTGACAGCCCTAGGCATAAAATCCCTATTTTTTTCACCTTCAAACCATCTTCCTTCAATGAGTTTTTGAATCCGCCATTAGGAATAAACCGCATTGCCGCCGACGTGGCTTCTTCGTCAAGCGCATCGAATCCCACGATTGCATCCAGTAGTATCACCGCATCCGCCACCGTTCGTGCAATCGGCCCTATGGTTTGCAGCCTTGGCGAGATGGGCACCATCCCGGACCTGCTGGTGAGTCCCACTGTGGGCTTTATCCCCACCACTGAGTTCCTCACCGCAGGAAATGTGATGGCGCCATCCAAATCTGTTCCCAGTGAAACACTCACTAAATTTGCTGCTACCGCAATGGCAGACCCGCTGCTGGTTCCACCAGGTCCGTCCGCCGTAGGGTATGGATTCCGTCCTTGTCCTCCGCGCGGGCTCCACCCATCTGGTGTGAGTAGTGACCGAAAGTTGTCCCACTCGCTCATGCTGGCCTTGCCGAGAATGATAGCGCCAGCGCTGCGAAGGCGTTGGATGACACCGGCATCTCGGGGAACGGTGGAGCCGAGAAGGGCGAAGGAACCTAAGTTTAGGGCAGTGAATTTAGATTAGAGATCCTTTGTCGTTCAAAAAATTATTCAGGCTCGAATTGAAATAAACAAGTCGAGCCAAGTTGCCAGAAATCAAATCTTTAACAACCCTACCTGAGGTGGTGTTGAGCTTGTCACGGGTGCTTATGTTGTCCTTAATGAGGACAGGAAAGCCGTGGAGCGGGCTGAGATAGCCGCCCCTGCTGCGCTGAAGATCGGCTTTTGCTGCATCTTCAACCGCATCAGGGTTGACTTCTATGACAGCATGGAGGATAGGGTTGAGAACCCGGATTTGGTCGAGGTAGTGCATAACCAGTTGTGAGGAATTCAATGATCTGTTGTTGAATGCTGCTTGGATGTCTGAGATTGTGGCTTCTTCGAACCTAAAGGAACCCTGGACCGGTAACCTTGCAGCCAAAAAAATGCTATTTTGCACTCGATTAATTATTTGAAATTAAAAATTCTAGTTTTAGAAAACAATGATGAATTTAAATATCATATTGTACAGTTGATTGTGAATTGAATTGAATTTTCATTTGAGATTCTCAAAAAGGTGCTACAACTTTAATTTCTTTCGTGGCAAAGGTATTATTTTTTGACTTTTAACCAACAATTGAGTAAAAGAGAAGAAAGAAAGAAGGCATAATATTATTTATCTAAATTCCGTGTGTTGGTATAAAAGTGATAAACAGAAAAGCCCAAGACGAATTTCAAAAACAACTTACTACACAGCTAATGCAAGGAGAAGAAGAAGGAAGAAGTGAATTGAGGACGTCATGCATGCAGCAGTAGAAATACTACGAATTCTGAGTTATATGTTGCGTCGCTAGAAGAAACACCATTAGATATCTGCGAAACGATGGGTTTTATTATTTTAATTAGCGCGAAATTTATGTCTCTTTGAATATAATTCCCATAGCCTTCATGTCAGGCTTTCATCCGGCGGGTATTGTTGGTCGTCATCTTTTTTTAATTTACATATCGTGTAGGTTTTGCCAACTCATGAAAATGTTAGCAAACAAATGTTACATACGTTAACATATTTACATTTGTCATGGTGCTCATTCAAGCTGTGGAAGCACACGCAGAAGTCTGCAGGTAATATTTTCTCCCGTTTCATCTTGCATTCTGCAGCTACTTCGAGAAATTAACAGTTTCTAAACTAAAATATTGAAGGAAAAGTTGCGCCTCTTTATCAGTGTTCTGGAAGTCAGACTAACCTGATGAATTTTTTTTCCCCCTTTCGAAAAGCATTTTTTTGTTTTCATTTGATTTTTCAGGTCGATTTAGTTATTTTATTTTTATTGATCAGGTCAGACAAGCCAGATTTCAATCTCAATCACATATTTATATATATATCTGTGTGTGTACGCGCGTGCGTGCGTGCCACAAGGTGTGGCCTATTGGTTGGCGGGGTTCGCTGTAAGTCCTCTCAGGTCACAGATTCGATCCCAAGTGGTGCTAGGTTCTCAAATATTTAGGCATTTGACGCGGGCTGTCATCATGGGGCCTAGCGTATGTGAAATCGGTATTTGGGACTCTGCCAAATATCGATTTCCTTTTCTATATACATGTTGATGTAAAATTTTAATTTACGCCTCACATTTTCTTAATAACTTATGATATTTATTTTTATAACTCATGATAACTTAAGTTATTAATTATCTTAACTCATAACTTATGTCATAACTTATGATAAATTATGATATTAATTTTGTAACTCATGTAATCCCTAAAATGAATAGGGGTTACTAATTTATGTCATTAATTTTAATAGTAAATATCAATTAATTTATTAAATTATCATAAATATATTGGTTAGTAATTCTCTTGATGGATGATGATTAAATAGAACATAATTCAGAGAATGAGTCATCTCTCTTCCCAACACACCCCGTATATTTCTCTCCATCAGAAAGTACAGAAAGTTTCAAGGGATTAGAGAGAGAAACTTCATCTCTTCAAGATCAAATTTTATTATCATGTATACAGGTATGTGCTAATTTATTATAGATATGTAAAAATCATGAATTTAAAAGATTTTGGCTATTTGTATTTTTAGATTTTAGAATTTGTGTCATAAATGTTAAACATGAATTTCTAACATGTGATATCAGAATCTCAATTACTAAATTTATGATTTTTCATATAATTTTATTTATATTAATTGTATTGAATTTCCGCTGTGAATTAGATCTTGAATTAGATCAGTAATGCTAAAGTAAATTGATGTGATTGAAATTATTATATATTTAATGTCAATGTCATGCTTAATTTATTAGTCACCAAAGTGACTAAATTAGTAAGTTTAATAGGCGTCAAGATAAATAAATTTAATTACTCACAAGTATGTGATGCTTATTATGAAATAATTTAACATTATGTTACAAAAATATTAAAATTCATTTATTATAAAATATTTCTGGATCGCCCAAAAGTTGATCATTTGTTTTATAATCTTTAAATATAATTATAAATTATTTATATACTTAGTTAAGATATGTTTATATATCCAAAGATAATATAAATGTCTAATTTGAGTATAAAATAATTACCAATTATATTACATTTAAGTCAAACATCAATTATGTTTATTATCGTGCATTGTTATATCACTCAAAAGATATTTCAATACAATATTATTATTATAATTATTATTTTAATCTGATTTTACGTGAATATTTATGTAAGTTTAATGTTCGAAGCATTAATATACGAGCATGTTTTATTTATTTTCAGTAACTACTCCTTTTTCTCTTCATTCGCAACCTACATCAGTTTAAACTTTCAATGGGTTTAACTTCTTTAAATGGCGAGTAAGCCCAGTTTCACGTTAGTGTTCTGGATCTTGATTTGGCACCCACATGATTTGACACTCACGACTGAGAAAGCCCCTGCTCTTACTGATTATAGCAGTGGTGAGCAAATATCTTTCTATAAATCTTGAAAAAAATTGAACACATTAAGTTTAATGTTTATGCGAATGACTGTAGCAAATAACATAAAGTGTACATTTTCTAACACTGAAAGTGCTAAAGAATTTATGAAATTTTATTAGAATTGTTCTTAGTTTGTCTCTACTGATAAGTCTCTTGCTGTGACACTATTGAGTATGTTAACCAATATGAAATTTGATGGTTCTCTTACTATGCATCAGCATGTCGTTGAAATGACGAACATAGCAGCAAGTCTTAAGACCCTGGGAATGGAAGTGAAAAAAAATTTTCTTGTGCAATTTATCATTAACTCTTTGTCTCCTGAGTATGGTCCATTTCACATTAAATACAACACTATGAAAGATAAGTGGAATGTGAATGAACTATAATGTATGCTTATTTAAGAGAAAGCAATGCTTAAGAAAGGAACAAATCACTCTATTAATCTCATGGGTCACCAAAGAAGAGCTATAAAGAAACCTGGAAAGAAGAATGGAAAGGGAAAGTAAGGACCACTAAAGATTAATGTGTTATCTGCTCCAATTCACAAAGAGGAAGAGGAACATAAAGGAATTAATCATAAAGGAATTAATTGTCACTTTTGCAGAAAGTCTTGACACTATCAAAATGAGTGTCAAAAGAGTAAAGACTGGTTCGAAAAGAAAGGTAAACGTTGTGTTTTAGTATGTTTCGAATCAAATTTGACAGAAGTTCCTTATAATACTTGGTTGATTGATTATGGTTGTACCACTTATGTTTCTAAAACAATGCAGGGATTCTTTATAACCCAAATGAAAAGTTTATCTTCATGGGAAACTAAGTCAAAGCGTCAATTGAAGCTATTAGAACTTATCGATTGATTTTAGATACTAGACACCTTTTAGACATTTTTCAAACATTTTATGTCCCTTCTGTTTCTTGTGATTTAATTTCATTGTCCAAACTTAACTCTTTTGGATACTCCTTTAAATTTAGAAATGGTTGTTTCATTTTTTTTAAACACAATCATCTCATAGGTTCTGGTATTCTTTGTGATGACCTTTATAAGCTTAAACTTGATAATCTTTTCGTTGTGACTCTGATGACTTTGCATTATAATATTGGTACTAAACGTGATTTTATGAATGAAAGTTCAACTTCTTTATAACATAAATTTTTGGGTCATATATCCAAAGAAAAATTGAAAGATTAGTAAAGAATGAAATCTTTATTGAATTAAAGGAAAGCACACAAATTACACACTTAAGAAAGCCCTCACAAGAAGCACACAGCTCCTTAAAATTATACACACTGATATTTGTGGACCTTTTGATGTTTCATCTTTTGATAGAGAGAAATATTTTATCACATTTATTGATGATTTTTCACATTATGGGTATATCTACTTATTGCATCAAAAATCTTAAGCTATAGATGCCTTCAAGGTGTATATAACTAAGGTTGAGAGACAATTAGACAAAAAAGTGAAAATTATCAGGTCTGATAGAGGCGGTAAATATTATGGAAGTTACAATGAATCTGGACAATGTCCATGTCCATTTGCTAAATTCTTTCAAACTAATGGCATATGTGCCCAATACACTATGACAGGAACACCACAACAAAATAGTGTTGCAGAAAGGCGAAATCGTACTCTAATGGAAATGATTAGGAGTATAATGAGTAGAAAGTTTCAAAGACTCCTTTTGAACTGTGGATAGGAAGAAAAACTAATTTAAGGCACTTGCGTGTTTTGGGTTGCCCGACAAAAATAAGGTTATATAGTCCACATGAAAAGAAACTGGACTCAAGAACAACTAGTGATTTCTTCATTAATTATCCAAAAAAATCTATAGGGTATAGATTTTATTGTCCTAACCATAGTACAAGAATTATTGAAGCCGGAAATGACAAGTTCATTGAAAATGGTGAAGTTAGTGGAAGTTTGAAACCACATAAAGTAGAGATCCAAGAAATTAGGGTTCAAGTTCATTTACCCAAATTTCTTCTCAAGTTTTTATTCCTGCAGTTGTTGAACAGTATGACAACTTACAATATACCCCACAATAAAACTGTCATTAATGAACCTATATTAGATGAACGACATGAAGTAGTACCTAGAATGTCTCAATGACAAAAATGACCTGCTGTTTCTGATGATTATGTGGTTTATCTACACGAATCTGAATTTGACTTAGAAGTCAATGAAGATCCAATTTCATTTTCAAAAGCCATTAAAAGTGCAAATTCTTCTAAATGGCTAGATGCAATGAAAGATGAGTTGAAATCAATGGATCACAACAAAGTCTGGGATGTTGTTAAATTGCCTGAAGGTTGTAAAAGAGTCGGGTGTAAATGTGTCATTTAAGACTAAGCCCAACTCGAATGACAATGTTGAACGATATAAAATCAGATTTGTTGCCAAAGGTTTCACTCAGAAAGATGACATCGACTAGAAAGAAACATTTTCTCCAGTTTCTAAGAAAGATTCATTTAGAATTATCATGACATTAGTAGCTCATTATGATTTGGAGTTACATCAAATGGATGTGAAAACTTCCTTTCTGAATGAGAATTTAGATGAAGAGGCCTACATGAGTCAACCTAAAGATTTTTTGGTTGAAGAAAAGGAACACATGGTGTGTAAACTAAAGAAATCAATATACAAACTTAAGCAAACTTCCCGACAATGACATATTAAGTTCAATGATATTATCACGTCCTTTAGATCTAAAGGAAACACTGTTGATCGTTGTATATATATCTAAAGGTCAGTGGGACCAAAATCATATTTCTTATTATGTATGTTGATGACATCTTGCTGGCTACTAATGATATTGACATATTATATGAAACTAAGAATTTTCTCTCTAAGAACTTGAAATGAAAGATATAAGTGAGGCATTCTATGTGATTGAAATTGAAATATTTCATGATAGATCACAAGGATTGTTGGGGATGTCTCAAAAAATATATATCGAAAGAGTTCTTAAGAGATTTAATATGGAAGGGTGCTCAACAAGTATTTCTCCAATTCAAAAATGAGATAAATTCAGCCTTATGCAGTGCTCAAAAAATGAATTGGAACGTAAATAAATGGAAATATATTCTTATGCATCTATTGTTGGAAGCTTAATGTATGCTCAGACTTGTACCAGAACAAACATTAGCTTGCTTTTTGGGATGCTATGCAGGTATCAAAGTAATTCAGGATTAGATCATTGGAAAGCTGCAATGAAAGTTTTGAGGTATCTACAAGGAAAAAAGGGTAACATGCTCACTTATAGAAAATCTAAAGATCTTGAAGTGATAAGATATTCAGATTCAGATTTTGTTGGATGTGTTGATATCAAAAAATCAACATTTTGCTATCTGTTCCTTTTGGTTGAAGGAGCAATCTCATGGAAAAGTGTGAAGCAGACTATCACAGCTGCTTCCACTATGGAAGTTGAATTTGTGGCTTGCTTTGAAGTTACAATTCAGGGTTTATGGCTACGAAATTTTATTTCAGGGCTTGGAATTGTCGAAAATATTGTCGAACTGCTGAAAATTTATTATGATAAATCCACAACAGTCTTATTTTCCAAAAATGAAAAGTATTTCAAAGGTGCTAAACACGTGAAATTAAAATATCTTGTCGTTAAGGAAGAAGTTCAAAAACATAGGATATTAATTAAGCATATTAACACCAATCTCATGATTGCAGATCCATTGATGAAGGGGTTGCCACTGAATACATTTAATGAACATGTCGTGAGAATGTACATTAACAAAACCCTTTATTAGTTTTATGCTGTTTGTATTTTGACACTTTGGGTTCAATTTTTCTTGTTTCTGTTATTTATAAATCTTATTTTTATCGTTAGTGTACACTTTATGCTGCATGATGCTCAACAAGATTTGTCTTTTAATAGACATTATGAGATCATGATGTTAATTCTCATTATGCTAAGTATATAATTGATATTATGATACACGGAAGGGATTATGTCGATAAATTGATGCACAAACGTCACGATTCATATTAATTTCATACATATTAATTTATTTATGATTTAACCAATATAAATAAGAATTTGGACTTTTATTTATAATTTATTTATGATTTAACCAATATAAATATGCACAAACGTCACGATTTATCTTAAATTTAGTACAGTATGTTATGTACTATTAAAATTAAGTGAGCCAAGTGGGAGAATATTAAATTTTAATTTATGGCTTACATTTATTTTAATAACTTATGAGGTTTATTTTGATAACTTAAGTTATTTATTTTTTTAACTCATAAATTATGTCATAACTTATGATAACATATGATATTTATTTTTATAACTCATGATAACTTAAGTTATTTATTTTCTTAACTCATAACTTATGTCATAACTTATGATAACTTATGAAATTTATTTTTATAATTCATGACAACTTAAATAATTTATTTTCTTAACTCATAACTTATGATATTTATTTTTGTAAGTCATGATAACTTAAGTTATTCATTATCTTAACTCATAACTTATGCCATAACTTATGATAAATTATGATATTAATTTTGTAACTCATGTAATACCTAAAATAAATAGGGGTTACTAACTTACGTCATTGATTTTAATAATAAAAATCAATTAATTTATTAAATTATCATAAATCCTATTGGTTAGTAACCCCCTTGATGGATGATGGTTAAATATAACATAATTTAGAGAATGAGTCATCTCTCTTCCCAACACACCCCGTACATTTCACTCAATCAGAAAGTATAGAAAGTTTCAAGGGATTAAAGAGAGAAACTTCATATCTTCAAGATCAAATTTCTTCAAGATCAACATTTATAATCATGAATACAGATATGTGTTACTTTATTATAGATATGTAAAAATCATGAATTTAAAAGATCTTGGCTATTATGTATTTTATAATTTGTGTCATAAATGTTAAACATGAATTTCTTACAGTTAAATCCATTTTTAGGCCATAGAGTCTTGTATCATTTGTGAGTACATATGAACCAATGAAGAGCTTTCTTTTGTATATGAAAGGTGGAAGATAGAGAGAGATGGGTATAAGAACGGAAGAGGCCTTAGATATTTCCTATTAAATTTAAGCCCCCGACAAACTAGAATATCGTACACACACACAGACAGATATATATATATCAGTCCAAGCTCATACGCTTTTTTTAAGGGAATGCATACTTAAAAGGAATTAATGGATTTTCATCTTATTAATTTATCGACCGACATAGTAGTAAAATGGGCGGTGGAAGTGTGGAGTTAGCACTTAACTAGCGTATAATTTCATCCATACCTTTTGCGGATCCAACTTTGCGGTAAGTTGTTGTGGGGGTCACAAGAGGAAAACACCCACTTGTTCAGGGATTGACAGAGCCGGGAAAATTTTTTTTATCTTACTCGATTCAGTTTTGCTTGGTCTGATTTGTATTTGTGGAACCTCGATTCATCTTCATTTAGTATTGCTAGGTTTTGTAGCCTTCAATTTGTTGTATTCGATTCCATCAAATCAACAATTGCATTATTTCTCTTATTCCCTATTTCGCTTTCTTGTGTTGTTTGGGTATATGTTGTTATAATAACCGAAGAAAATGGTGTTTCTTTTCAATCCATTAGTGTGCAATTGAATGGGTAGAATTATTCGTATTGGAGTTATGTTATGAGAGATTTTCTAAAATGGTAAAAAAAATGTGGGGTTATGATTCTGGAACTTTTGCTAAACCAACAAATGTAAAAGATGAGAAATTTGTAGAACAATCATAACCTTGGAGTTTCTCTAATTCAAAAATTATAACATGTGTCAATAACTCTACCTTACAGTCTATAGGTGTCCAATAACAAAATATAAAATGACTAAAGCAATTTGGGATCATTTAGAAAGATTTCATACACAGTCTAATTTTACAAAATAGTACCAATTGAAGATATATATTCAAGCCCTTCAGCAAAATAGCATGAGTGTCTAAGAATTTTATTATGACATGTCTAATCTTTGGGATTAGCAAACTCTTACTGAATATGCAGAATTATTGGCATTTTTCTCTTGTAATGCTTGTTGGATTAAGTTTTGATGACTCTTTGGGAAGATTTTGAAGGTCTTTGTGGCACAAATTTGCATCTCAATCATTTTCCTTATGTTTCTTGATGGTTATTGAGTTGGTGACTAAGGAAATTCATTTGAAGTCCCAAGCAGCTAAAGGAAGTGCTTGAAAGAAAAACTTTCAAGCTCCTACTACATGTGCTCTTGCAGTTCCTCCTAAAACACCTTTCAGTAATCATAATAAAGTGAAGTTTGGCTTTGATGAGTGCATTTTTTGTAATCAAAAGGGTCACTAAAAGACTAATTGTCCAAAGTTATTGAATTGAATGCAACCATCTCATCAACCTTTATCTTGGAAACCAAACAACCAACCACAAAATAAACCATTTGAAGATTCTTCACCATCTAAGAATGCACTTGTAGTTGTTCCACTTACTAACTCAAATGCTCATGAGTTCATGTTCACTTCTGGAAGCAACGATCTTTCAGTGGCACTATTGCCTCACGCATTAGGTAATTACAAAATTTTATTGCCTCTCAATGTCGCATGCTATATCTACCTTTTCACCTGCAGGTTTGCCTTTTATTAGCAAGTCAAGTATATTTCCATCTATATGGGTTCTTAATTTTGGTGCTTCACACCATATGTCATCTGTTTTCAGTTCTTTTTTATCCTTACATCATACTTCTTCTGTGTATGTCATGACTGTTGATGGTATTTCTATGTCCTTAGCATGTGTTGGTTCTATCTGCTCATTTTAAGTATCTATCTTAAATGCATATTGTATTTCACTTCTTACGTTGAACCCTATCTCTATTGGTCAATTGTGTGATCCGGCTTCTCAAATTTTTTCCTTCCTTTTCTTAATATGTGCAGTATATGCATTCCAATAAGTTAATTAGAGTGGGTCATAGGCATGGGTTATACATTTTAAATGAGCTGAGAGTTTAAGAGTTGCAAGTTATAGTGTTGACATATCTTATTTTCCTTTATGTTCTTTGTCTTCTAGATTTTATATATGACATTCTCATCTTGGGCATGTTTTTTGTTTCTCTTCTAAAGTATTCAGCTTCTACCAGAACTTCAAGAAAATTGTAACCTCGTGACATTTTAGATTATTATGGTTGCAAAGTGGTTAAATTTCCTACTTTGCAATTTTATAGAAGTCTATAAACTTATCTTGCACCACTTGATTTAATCATTTTAATGTGTTCTAATTACAAAAATTTGATCTCAAAATTTTTTTTTCCTTTATTGCTCATTGTACTCGTTATTATTGGGTAATTAAAAAATATAATTGTGATTTTCTAGACATTTATCATATGTTTCAGGCATTTGTTACAACCCAACACAATGAGATTATTAAATGTTTTAGGTGTGACTTAGCTGGTGAATATATAAGCATCCAAATTATTTTTGGAACTACTTACTTTGGATGGGAATTTCCATCAAATCTCTTGTACCGATAAGAATGGTCTTACTAAAAGAAAATATATGCACATTATTAAAACTATCCATCTTTTCTTATTATTTAGATATGTTCCTAGTGAATTTTGGAGGGAAGTTGTTATTACTGTTGTTCAAGTGATTAACCATATACCATTTTCGATTACTTTAGATGTGTCACCTTTCAAAAATTGTATATGCAAGTTTTTGATTATTACACTTTGAGAGTCTTTGGTTCCACATGTTTTGTTCTTGTTCTCATATTGAACATAACAAACTCACCTCTTGTTCAACACTTTATTTCTTTCTTGTTCAATTGAAGGTCAAAAAGAATATTGTTCTTGGGATCTTGTTTCTCAATAGCTATATGTTTCTCATCATGTTGTGTTTCATGAACATAGTATCATCTACTCTATTCCATTTAATACACAAACTCTTAAAAAATTTGACCTTACTCACATTAATCTCTTCTCGACTGACACAAATGTTGCTTCATCTCATAACACTCCTCTCTCTCTCATATTTATTTATGTGGGGATGATACAAATGGACTTACAACTTATTGTACTCCTCTGATAGATTCCTCTCTTGCCCCTATTACCCTAAGTTGCTACTGTGATTTCAGTTTCTCCTCCTCACTACCCTCAACATGTTTGTAAGTTTGTTTAGTTGCCTAATTTTGTGTATTCCACATATTTAGTCTCTTTTCCCTCTTTTTTTGATCTATATTCACCAGCCCTCAGAGCTCTCCACTTATAGAGAGGTTGTTCTTAATCCAATTTGGCAGCAAGCAATGATAGAGGAACCTTTTTTCTTACATAAGATAGGTACTTGGGATATTGTTTCTCTTTCTTCTAGGAAATGTGTCATTAGTTCACACTTGGTTTATAAGATCAAAACCAAGTTTGATGAGTCTATTGAGTGATGCAAAGCTCATTTAATTGTTAAAAGGTTCTCACAACAATATGGTATGGATTATGAGAAAAAATTTGCTGCAATTGCATTGCCAAAATGGGAACTGCGGCAATGGAATTTAAATTTTGATGTGAATTTTCATTTTGGAACAGACAAATTAGGTTTTGAAGTAAATTTTCATGCTAGCTGTGGAAATTATACTTCACGTTAGAGGATGCAATGAAAACTCTTTCTTCTAATGAAATATTTCCTTCTAAGAACATGTTTTCACGTGTTCAATCAATCACATAAGGTCTACAGTGACTATAATATTTAGTTCTATAATTGGCTTTACAGGTGAAAATAAAATACAGAACTAGTATGTTTGTGATAGGGTTGGAGTAGCTACAGACAATATTTGAAAGATACATCATGAAGTTTAAATAAACCATTGTAATTACTTTTCTTAATGCGAAATAACAATTACTGCTCGAAAATTGGCTGGATTTAATTTAGACTCAGATTTCTTTAGAGTTGTTAATAGTTAACCTTGAAATCAGAATGTTAACAATCTACTGAGACTATTGGGGATGTCAAAGATTGATAATCGATGAAACTTTATCAACATTTTATCTCTGATCCTGTTTGTCATCATAGCTACACCAACTCATTCATGAGTATATTTGCTTCGCATTTTCTCAACAAGTGTAAAGTCTGTGATCCATTGGGGTTTCCGTAGAGATAAAATATAAAACAAATATATCTGTGAGCGGGCGGGTATAACTACAGTGACATACACTATTAGAGGGAGATGAGTTAAGCAATTACGATTCAAAGATGGTTTAATAATTTTTGATAGAACTAACATATTAAGATGTTAAACGATCTACCTTTGAGCTAAAATGATGAATTTTCAACTAAATTTGATATGGAGGTTCTAAATATATATAATCCAAAATTTTGGCTAGTACCTTGGCATGTTTATTTCAACTTGAGTTTCATGTGCGAGTCAAACTTAGAATCAATTTTTGAGAGATTATTGTTTTTCAAACTATATCCTATTTCAGATCTGACAAGTACCTCAGCCTTTGATAATTTTGGATTTTGGTTATTTCCTCATAAATTCCTCAATAATAACAATAATTTCTGTGAAGCGTAAAAAGACATCAGTTTTTTTTTACGATTTTAGCGATTTTTCCAGTAGTAGATAATGATGATGATGGGATTGGTGATTTGAAAATACACTTAGCTCATGAGTTTTAGATGAAAGATTTGGGTCATCATCGCAACTTTTCAGAGATAGAACTACCTTACTCTCCTCATGACTATGTTTTCTCTCAGTCTAACTATATGACTGCACTTCTTGAACAAGCTCACATGATTAAGCTCACATGTGTGACAATCACAGAGTTGATACCCATCTTGAACGTAATGTTAGACATTCTTCTTATGATGGTGTCCCTTTATCGGATCATACTTTGTATTGTACTTTGGATAGCAGGTTGATGCTTCTCACTATTAGTGTAACTAATATTGCTTATATCATCCATATTATTAGCAAGTTGGTCTCTTCTTCTTACCCATCTTGATAGTTCATTGGGTAGCTATACTCTATATCCTTCGATATTTTTTGGACACTCAATTCCAAAATTTTCTATTTCCATCTACTTGACTTTAGAACTTTTAGCTTACTCTGAAGTCAATTAGGGAGGTGAATCTTCTAACCGCAAATCTATCTCTAGTTTCAACATTATTAAAGATGATTCTCTCATCTCTTAGAAGAACATGCAGCATACTATTGTCTCTCAGTCATCAATAGAAGTAGAATATCGAGCTATGACTTCTGCTAGTATTGAGATTATCTAGTTGTGATGGTTACTTGCTGATATGGGAGTCTTCCTTTTTGACCCAACGCTCTTGCATTGTGGTAAAATCCCTGTTATTTTGATCACTCACAATTCAATTTTTCATGAGCACATAAAACCTATCAAGATTGATTGTCATTACACTCATCATCACTTCCAAAGCAACACCATCATTTCGCTCTATATCGCTACTACAGTGCAGATTGCAAATTTGTTCAGCAAAACACACCCTACTTATATCTCCCTCACTCTTCTCCTCTCCCTCATCTTTAATTTGCATATATTTATCAGCATGCATAAATGTACCAATTTGATAATTACAAAAATCATTTGAAGACAAATTCATAAATAATGATATTTCGAGTGTTGTGCACGTATAATTATCCCTATAAACAAAAGTAAAAAAAACAAGTAAAAAACGATCCAATATTAATTATAACCTAAATCAAAATCCCTTCTCAACAATAACAATACCCATAGACGTAGCCTGAAGAAAGTAGCACACTATAAGCATACTGCATATATATAATATCCGTAGATAAGCAAAATGATAAAACAAAAACATAGCACCGTCCTCAAGAGCAAGGAGTAAAATTGCAGGCGACCGTTGAATGGCCGGCAACGCCGGAGTTAGCTCGCCGGAATCTCAACGCAGTCATCAATGCTTCTCTTTGAGAGCCAAGCAGAGCTGAATTCATATGACTGATCACACTGAGTGTCGGATAAGGGAAGCTCAAGCTGTTGTAAGAGTTGAGGAGCGCCGCCGTGGCTTCCCGTAGGAGTGTCCGGTATACGTCTCCGCGGCCATGGAGAGCGGTCCATAGGCTCATATCGGTGCCGTATTTTCCAGCAGCCACGGGTCCGAAAACTACGGCCACCGGCGTCTCCGGCGACACCATCTTCCAGTAGCATTTGTATGCTGGCATTAACCATTTGCTGTTTGAACTTTCACGTATTAGTTAGTCAAAATCTTAAAAATAATGTTATGGTCATATAAATTTAAAATTTATATTTCAATCATCCACAATTTTATTTTCTTTTGAGAGGGTGTTCAATTCCTTAAATTTAAAGTTTTAGGTGACTTTTGGATTGTTGAATCATGAAATTTGAAATTTGGGGGGTCTATCCGTTATATTTAAAATTTTGGATGGTTGAAATGTAAAAATCTTTTGATATTTTTATGAAAGAAATATGCAAAAATTATGTTATTATAGATAATTTTATTTAGGAAGATTTACATATATGCACTTAGTTTTTACATATTTACTTATCTAATATTTAAATTTCAATTTTTATCTATATCTCATTTTAATGATGCATGAAGATATGTAATTCACGTTCTAAAAATTAAATAATTAATATTTTTTTCGTGATATTAAAATTTTGGGTGGTATAAATATAAAAAGTAATTTTAACTGATAGATATGTAAATGCATAGAAATTGGGTGGTGCATGCAAATGCTTGTTATACTTTTTCTTATAAATGATATAAAACATTTTTTTGTATATATAATTTTGAAAATTTAACAATTTTATAAAATGAAAGCTATATATATATATATATATTTCAAATTTAAGGAATTGCCCAATGCCATTAGACGAGTCCCGACCATCATTAGGCGTGCTAAATATTTAAGTATCACACCCTACACACTAGGGAATTCGAACCCGTGATCTGAGAGGACTTATAACCTTCAGAGACACTGCTCTACCAACAGACCATGATACGCACACAGCTATATATATATAATCTGATAAGACTGTTAATTTTACAGACAAGTAAAAAATATTAAAGATCACATACTCGTAAGAGCAAGCGGAAGCTTCCACAAATGGGATCGCCGGCGGCGATGGCCGGGATTTCGCCGGGGTCCCGGCATGCGAGCAGAAATCCATTACCTTACTGGGCTGGGCCAGTAACGGGTCAACAGAATAAGCCTCCATATCAAACATTCGAAAAATAAACTTAAGGCTCTGGGCGGGGCCAGAAGCCACCGAACAGTTATCCGGCCCTCGCACCACCCGAGCCAAGCACCCGCCCAGGTCCGGGTTACCGTTGAACCGGACCGAGTAAGTTCCCAGAATGTTGGAGCTCTCCTCCCTGTATTGGTCGCCGCACGAAACCGCCACCCTGGCCCCTGTACCCAATAAATTAAATAAAAAAACTTGGAATTATTTCGGTTTTTATTTTTATAGGGATTAAAAAAAATTAAGGAAATGAAATATCTGTTTAATGATTGAGTAAATTTATGTTCAGAATGAAATAGTGAAGGGCGCTTATGCAGTTCAGCGTGCTGACTTCTTGTAATATGCCGTCACATGGAGGTCATTAGAAGGTTATTGAAGTGAAACAGTGAAAATTATTGAGGTGTTATTATTAGTTTATTGCAGGGGTTATACAGGGGGCGTAGATTATTGGAAGGTTAATGGGGTGTTACTATGAGGTTATTGCAAAATGTAATCACGAGGTTTATTGGGAGGTTATTGAGGGTGTAAAAACGAAAGTTATTGAGAGTTTATTGCAGTGTTAGTAGAATAACATTCATGATTCTATTTCAATAATCTCCACGGGAGTTAGGTCCGATATACCACACATGGCGAAATATTACTGAGTAGTGTTGTGTACGTGATCCGTATGTAATAATTTCTCTAAAACTGCAGCTAAAGATCTTATAATCCATCTTAATTAACATAATTACATAGCTTACCAGACAGAGGATAATCAAAGAGACCACGAGAGCCATCCTTACACTGATCACAGAAGACTGAACCAGTCACCAACGCATCGCCATTAACAGTTATAACACTTGCTTTCATTAGCAGAAAAACCAGCAGCAGAATCCGAAAATGGAATCCAAAGCTGCAAGCCATGGAAGCAGAGAAGCTTGAGAGAGAGAGAGAGAGAGAGGGTGTGTGGCATACAAGAGAGAGAGAGAGAGAGGGTGTGTGGCTTGTGTATGGAAGGGAGAATATAAGGAGAGAGAGTGGAGGGGAAGGACAGTGGAAATTACAAAGGTGAAGGGGGGAGTAAATGTGCAATGTGAGCTACCACCTGCCTATATTTATTGTGCTCTTGGTGTAATGATTTCGGTGGAGAATTTGGTGGGATTAATTGAGAGAGGAGATAAAAAAGATTGGGAAGCAGTCAAGTATTTGTTGGTGAAAGAGTTGTGGTGCAACCCATGACACTAACAATAATGCTTGCCACAACGTGGATTATAATTAGTTATTTTTATGGTTTAATTTAAGTGTTAGTAATGGGAAATTGAATTTATGTTACTTGGAAATGAGAATAAATGTGTTTTTGTTAATGATGTTTGTATACAAAGATAAGACTAGAATATCTAAACATGGTTTTTTATAGGTAGCCTGATATTGAAGACAATAGGTTGCAGAAGTCGGAACAATCCTTGTCATAAAATCTGGTTGTTTTTGAGAACTAAGCATTCCCGTTAAAGTGGTTGAATTAAGCTCCGCAGAAGTCGGAACAATCCTTGTCATAAAATCTGGTAGTGATTGAATTAAGCTCTCCTATCAAAGTGACTGAACAAAACCTACGTGCTGAAATGACTGAATTGAGCACACATGTCGAATGACTGAACCAAGCCCACCTATCGAACTGACTGAACCAAATAAGGCTAAGGAAGTGGATAAACTGAGCCCACTTGCCAAAGCGCCTAGATTTATCTTTTCCCCAGTAGCGGAGAGCTATCAGAAATATTCATTAATATAGACAATAATGTGAGTCCATTCTTCTTTAAAAGTGTCACCTGACATCCACGCTATGGTCTTTTCATCAATTCGCTATGGATAGGAGTCATATCGGAATATTACACAGGTCAGTCAAACTAAAATAAATGGCATTTTCGTTTTGAACATGCAAATATGTGCCCGAGCAAGAGTATAAAAATTAACACGAGGTAGAAAGAAAAAGAATAATATTCCTCATGATAGACTTAATCCCATTTGATATAAATCTATTAAAAGTGAATTCTATTCGAGGCAATTTCATTCAGTAATCAATACAACTTTATTCAGTATACAAGGCTCAACTTGAGTAATTGACAACCTGAGTAAACAGTCACATGTCTTCTGGAAATTCACATATACCATCATAATAATAGAGTTTCAAAGAAAATGCAAGAAAATGACTAGTGTCATTCCAATCCAGAGGGAAGACACCTCATGCACTAACGCTCCTAAAATAAATATCACGACCCCTTCATAGATATCCACCAAAAGGTCTTCATATATTTGAGTCAAAGTTAGATGGAACGGAAGTTCTTCCTCAGTTTCATGTTTTTCATTTTTTTCATACGTTTGATCATTTGAGCTCTAAGTCTTTTCAATTATTCTAAAAATGTCTCAGATTATACTTCTATTTTACTCTAGTTCAGCTTCAATCCTTCAAAGGTTGTCTCTCTCCTTTAAATATGATTCATGGACCACCCTTACAGTTTTCTCAAAATAGTTAAATGTATACTTATTATCAAGAATCTCGAGCCTCACTTTATCATAAATTAGTGACTAAACCTGTCATTGAAAAAGGTCTTTCCCATTAGCATACACTGATAGGGTGTATAGGAGATCAACATTTTCTACTTTGAGAACCTTCAATTCTGATTGTAATTTAGTATGAGTGGCATCTAGTGCTGAGAGTACCTTCTCCATGTCCTCACAAACTAATTTGAAACACCTCTTTTCCCTCATAAGAGCATGATGAGATGCATCAATAGTATACACCCATTTCCATGATGATGCTTGGCTTTCCATCAAAGGAATATGGTGGTCCTCCAAATTGGTGACTTACATTGTTTCCCTCAGATGGCTCAAGTTGATTACTGAGCCTAATTGAAATGTCAGTCGTCCCGTGCCAGGCAGCCAATCCTAGGCAAAGTCAACCAACTTTTATCTTGATTCATGATCATTACCTGACATTGCATGGTCAGAGTGATCTAGGAAACTTCCATCGAAGGAGCCTCGCATGAAGTTATTCGACTTTTCTTAGGCTTTTCTACTTCCTAAACTTGCTTATATGACTAATCAGAACATCTTTTCTCAAGGATAGATTTTCATTTTGAATTCTGGAGCTAGCTATGTCATTTGGCTCGATAAAGAGCTCACAGAAGCCCCCCTTATCATCAACAATCTAAAATGATCAATGTGAGCTGCCTCATGATGGGGGGAGAACTCGGGGAATATAATCCTCATCATCCTCATTGGCATAATTGTACTTCGAGCCAAGCTCACATGTCGAGGTGGCTGAACCAATCCACCTTTCAAAGTGGTTGAACAGAGCTTACTCTCTGAAAAACCTAGATTTACCTTTTCCCCAGGGAAAGCCTAGCCCTTCTAAGAGAGGACAACTAGCAGAGATGCTCATCATTATACGCAAGCTCATCCTCCTTTAAAAGCACTGCCTAACATCCACGTCATGGTATTTTCATCAAGACACAATAAACAGAACATGAGAAATCATTATAATTCAAGAAACCTCCCCAAAGCCATTTTTCGTGGCTGATCGGAGTTTCTAATTCCTTAGTTACACTGGAAAATACTCTCCTATGTTTAACATTCATTTCTTTTTAGTCAATCTTCTATCGAAAGATAATATCTTTGTTGGATTACATGAACTCACAAATAATACCAGCCAACAATACTTTTCTATCAAATTAAGTTAAATGGAAAAAAAAATCAATTTTTTTGGATCATGAGCATGGATAATACTCTCACTCATAAGAAATAAAAAATTTATTTTTTAATAATTAAGTAATAAATTATCTTTTTCATCTATAATAAGTGGGTGAAAGTGACAATTAATTTTTTTTAAATTCCTTTTATCATTTCTTTCTTCCATGTCCTCTATTTCATATAAATAGTAATATAGCTCTTTCCATCTAAAATAGGGATGCATCATCCAAGTAAATGGTGACTTAGCATCATATTAGTGTATGCTGTGCAATTTAATAATAGTTTTGAGTGCGTTGACAAAGTGGGCAAGCAAGGCATTTATGTGTGTGTGTGTATGGGAGATGAGGAAAAGGGTAGGAGGGAGAGAGAGAGAGAGAGAGAGAGAGAGAAGTTAAATTCGTACCTGCTCCATCATAAATTTTATTTGACCAAGTGATTCTGAGTCAATAGTTCCCATTGTTATCTACAAAGGCAATTGCAAGAATATCCATTCAGAAAAAGTTTTGAAATTTTTGCATTAATGTTAGAGTTTTGTAAGCTAATTTTTTCAAATTTTGTAAGCTAACAATTAAGTTTTTACTTCATTTTCTTAACTCTCTTAAATTTATTGGAGTTGCACCAAATTTAGGAAAAAAGTCCGGACAATGACTGTGATTCACAGGAAGTCGTTTTTTTCATCTCCGCTTCTTCCGGTGCATCGCAACGTAGCTTATGTCCAGATTCCGGACGTAATATTTTTTTTCAAATTTAAAGAGTATCATTATTCTCTATACTTTCAATTTGACATTGTTCCTCTCTGAAAGTCCACATTTACCAACTAAATCCCAACCAATAATTCCTCATTGTTTTACTAGATTTGCATCAAATAACTTGAGGCAAAATCATTCTGGTTCTGATATATTCAATCCCAACCATTCAATAAAAATGTGTTTGATTGAAATCAAGTAAGTGCAAGTGCTTGTTACTCGCCCAAATATATTAGATGCAAATAATTTCTCGTCTGTTTTTCGAGCAGCACGAGCACTCGAATTTTGTTGCATTGTGATTATTCACTTTGTTTTAATCTAGCCTGCGAGTTTAAGCACGAAACATAACAACTTTCTTTAACAAATATTGATTTGATTTAATTATCTAATGACATTAGTTCTTCTTAGAATGATAGGGCTAACTATAATTTTAGTTAACTTTACAAATTACATTAATTACATTGGTTTCTAGTGGTGTTAGTCCTTCGTAGAATTAAATATACTAATACATGATTAAAAAATGGGGCAATCACAAACATACCACCAAATTTTCAGGTATTTACATATCTAATAACTAAACTTTGCTTTTCACATTTCATGTATAGGTAAGGTGGTGATGGAACAACGAACTTATGATATCTCTGCATCATCTGACAAAATTTGAAATTCTTAGCATGTTCATTTATTTTCCCTGAGTCGGTGAGTTGGGGTCAGCGCGCGTTGAACAATTCAAATGCAACGGCTCTCTTTTCTCCGCTTTCACACTTCTTGTTTTTTGGTTTATTTAAGAGCTTTTGGATTGGATAACTTAAGAAAACATACATATTTAATACCATAGTAATAGTATATATGTATTTGAAAAAAGGGGGCATTAAAGTTATGTGGACTAACAATTCCCGCATTCATATCATATAAAAATATTATTGCTACTAAAATTTATAAATGAAATACATTTTCTCCTACATAGATAAGATTATATAAACATAATATGTATATGATCTCTTCCTAAAAACTATAATTTTTTTTTTCATCATCAAATACATTAAGAGGCTAGTGATCATAATAATAGTGGATGGAGAGATTTAGGAGATGCTAGTGGTGCGTTTGAATAATGGTATGAAATATTATAAAGTAAAATGAAGTTAAACTCTTAAACATTATGATCTATTTTAGTGTAATGATCATAATTTCATAAAAGATTCAAAAATTGAGTGTCACTCTTAGTTTCAGTGGCCTTCTGGGAAGTTACACCACTTGGACAAAATCGTGAGGCGATTAAGCCAAAGCAGAGAATTCAGATTGTTGCTAACATTATCAAAGTATACATCAATTTGAATATGGGAACTAAGTGTCATGCAGAATAAAATGATAAATCATGGGAGCACCTATTTGAATTTGCAGGGGCCAAATCTAGAACTCTATCTAATTGGCAGATGATTTTTGTTAAGGAACACAGATGAAGGACATCAGTTAATTAGAGAGAATTGTGAAACCCTTAAGTAGAATGAAACTAAACTATCAAATATTAGAACTCATTTTGTTATACTAGTTTCAATTTCATCAAAAACTCCAAAATTAAGTGTGCTTGTGTTGTAGGACTCTTGGAAAACTGCCATAGTCTGGTCTCAAGCCTCAGATATGGAAAGTGAAGGGTTGTGTTAGGTGGTTAATATTAAACATAAAATTTTTGTCCAAAAAATATGACATGAAACCTTTAAAAGATTGTATAAATAATAGAGTGTTACCTGGAAGCGATGCACAATATGACCTTATTACAGTAAAAAGTGTACAAGAGTCGCTATGTCGACAACTTGGTGTAATGTTAAATAAATAATGGTTCTCACATTATGAATGGATGCTAGCAAAAAAAGTTAAACCATAAAACTAATATTAAGATAGGAACATAAAATATATGTATTCTCATAGGCAAATTAATGAAATAAGTAGATATTATGGTTCATAAGAAAATAAATATCTTATGTATTTAAGAAACTAAATGAGTTGGCAAAAATGCTAATGAAATTAATAGTTTAAATTTTAAAATTTCGTATTCAGGTAGGAGTCACACTAGAAATGGCGTAAGTGCTATTATAGATAAGAGTTTGAAAGATGATAATGTTGTAAAAATTAATAGAATTGGAGACAAAATTATAGCCCAAAAGATGTTGTTAATACTAAGATTTTTAAATTTTATAAGTGCATATGTGTCTGAAGTAGGTTTAAATATATGTTTAAAAGGAAAAAATTTAGAATGACCTAGAAGAATTAATACAAATGATACCTCTTGAAAAAATAATTTTTATTGGAGAAGATTTAAATGGACATGTTGGTAGAGTGGTGGAAG
>NW_018165007.1:325719-336684 GCF_001263595.1 Phalaenopsis equestris | reverse complement strand
ACACAAATTAATCATATAAATTCTTCTAGTTCTTCATACATCCTGAATATGTCATTAATGTTATAGGGCACAATTCCGGGCCTATTAGATCAAGCCTCCTATACTAGAATATAAATAACATCGGGCACATAGAGCTTATGATCGACAAAACAAATTCGTCAGTCATGTCCATCAAAATGATAAGTACTACAATTATATATATTTGTGAAAGAAAATAGTAGCTTGTTTACTAAGTTGGTCTTGAATTATATGTGCACTTAGAGGGAGGAGGTATAAAGGTCAAAAAAATATGTACTTGTAAGGATATACAATGATTTGATTAACATACATTCTTACGGGAGATAGAATGGTCTGAACAACACATGAAGTCATAAGAGTCCAAATGAATATTTAAATGAACATATAAATATATACAAAGGCGTAAGAGGTATCACTATTCAAGATTAATATTATAAAACTCTACTCAAATATAACATTTTATTGATATGCTGCAGTAAAAGATAGGATTAGGTTGTTTAAAGATGATAGAGATTCTGTAAGAAAAATACATTTGCTTGAATATAATTATAATTTTACAATCACAGGTAATACTGTGCTGCAATAAATAAATAAATAAATAAATAAATAAATACATAACTTAATTTTTACTTATAAACTATTTTAATTATATAATTTTAAAAAGTAAAATGAAATTATGTTGATTAGATTACTTTATTATTATTTCTTATGATGTAATAGTGACTTTATATTAGTATTAAAAAGATAATATTTTCCATATATATATATATATATATATATATATAATCTCTGGCTATTACACATCCAACTTGATATGACCCACTACAATATAGCTTGAGGATTCAGGCTGTGAAACCTCCTAACAAGGCAATGAATTGGCATACAAAATATTTCATGACACTTTTATTAGACATGTAAAAAGAGAGAAAAAAGGGGTCTTATCTCTTTTCATCTCCTCTACTCATCTCACAAGATCTCTCCTAGATTGTATAAACTAATGAAATGTATGGGACCCGATGTCATTAAAAGATTCATAAAATCAAATATTTTAAGAGCAATATTTTTTAGATGTCAGCTAGACCCAAATTTTGATTAAAATGAGCTTGTATATCATTACCCTACTTCAATTTTAGGGAAACTTACATTCATAGATTGAGAACTTCTATTTTTTATTTGAGTTGGGGGCTCGATAATATTAATTTTAGGGAAAATTACATGCATAGCACCCGAAACATTGTTATACATAAAATCTAACACCCAAGTGATATATTTGAACTGCCAAATCAATACATTTTTACATGCAACAATCAAACCATTGAAAATTTAATGAAAACAAAAAATATGGGTTGAGGCTTTATCATAAAATTTCTCTATTTGAATGAACTTGAAAAATAAATGAAAGAGAGTGCTGGAATTGTAAATACTAATGTTTCTGGTTTTATGCATGCAATTGGCATTTTTTTAAGCATTTAACACCACTAAGATTAGTACATCCTTTCCCAATCACAGTTCTTTTAAAGCATTATTCCAATAAATCCTAATATGAGCAATTGGTTTTTATTATTTCAAACCAAGTTTTCTGGAAATCATTCGTGCAATGCATTTCAATTGATGAAGCCAATTCAACTTGTAAAGGTTATGTGCTCCATAGAATGAAAGCGCCTCAACTCTCTAATGTATTTACACATGTTATGCTTATAAACACATAAATGTGATAAACCTATGCATGAAAAAAACATATTTCAATTTTAAAAAGTAGGGATGATGACATTTTTGATGTGCCGTCGAAGATTTGAGCACTATGCATGTAAATATGAATGTAAGTGCTAGATATTTAGATACATAAGAATTGAATGGAATGTATGTAAATACCCCCAAAAAAGAAACTAACCAACAAAAAACAAAACAAAAAAAGAAAAAAAAGACAAATAAACTAAACCAGAGTCAGTATATATATTTAGCTCCAGTTAGGGCTGTCAAAACGGCTCATTTTTCGCGAACAACTTGTGTTCAACTTGTTCTAAATTAGCGAGCCGAACACGAACAAAAAAATATTTATTTGTTCGTTCGTGTTCGACTCGTTTTGGCTCGAAATACTACTAATCAATTATATATATATCTTTGAAGAGTAGTATTTTTTTAAAAATTTAATTGATTACAAGGCTACAAAGATTTATAATCAATTAAAAGTATTAATGAAGAAAATAAAATAAAAATTATTAAATTCGATTCAAATGAGATTTTAAATCTTGCCCCAATCAATAACATCTTATGACTACGTGGTTGTCAAAAAGACTCTTTGTTCGTGAACGACCCGTGTTCCCCTCGCTAAGCAAACGAGCCGAATACAAACACAATTTTTAAGCTTGAAATATAAACGAGCCGAACATAAGCTGAGACTTGGCTCGCTTGTGATCGCTTGTGTTCGGCTCGTTTACACCCCTAGCTCCAGTTCAGGTTTTCCAAGATGGCTGTAAAACCTAAACGAAAACTCAAAAAAAATTAGCATAGTGAATCACACAGAATACCTTTCAGTTTGTATCACCATTGTTCAAAAACCAACTGATCATTAACCAGCTCAAACCTCATACATCAAAAAATGACAGTCCCTCTCCAACATACCGAATACATAAATAAATACCTAGCATTTTTGTCTCAAAAATATGGGTGAGAGAGAGAGAGAGGGAGAAAGCTTTCATTTTTTTTATCCTGAAATCAAATCTCAAAGATTACGCAGGATTACTTTACGGCCGAAGAACACGAGAATGATATAAATCAGCATCTGGAACCCAAAGTCCTTCATCAGCAGAATAATCAGAGGTACATATTATGCAATACGAGAAGGAATAAGAGGAAAAGCAGCGCGGTGAAGGTTGGATTGAGATTTCTCACAATTTACAGAAGGCTGCTTGTTTGGATTAATCCCGGGTAAACAAGCGTTAGTATCTGCATCAGCGAAGCTACTGAAGCTTGGAGATTTCCGTGCTGCTTGACAACTGCCAGAAGTTGGAGCAAGAATATGGTCAAATTAAATGTTGTAAATCCACAACGAAAAATCAATCATAGAGTAAGATGATAAGGATATCATAATTGCCAACATTATCATTAGCAAAGGGGCCTTCTGGGATCATTTTTCTATTTTATTTTTTATTTATGTTTTGATTTAAACTAAAATATATTTGATATAGTTATTAAAAAAAAACTTAAAATATCTTTTAGGTATTTTGAGTATTTTTAAAAACAAAAAAATAAAATATGAAAATTAGGGGCATTTACAATACAAACTACCACTTAATTTTTTTTTTCTTTTTTTATTTTCTGAATTCTTATGTATTTATATATTTAACAGCTAAACTTTAATATTTATATCTTTAACACTTAAAAACTTTAACATAACATCATATACCACAACAATTAATTTGTTTAGAAGTGAAACACATTATCATACATTGTTTATGAAACCAAATCAAACTTTTGGTGTTAGATAAGTATATACAAAAAATCTGTGCTATGTATGTTAGTTTTCCTAAAAATTATGCCAACCAAACATATTTTATAAAACAAAAGAAAAAATAAAAACAGAAACAAGAAACAATGGTGATGTCAAATGGCACTAAATTATAACTATTTGGGATAAGCGCTATGATAAAAAATCAAACTTGTAAAATAAAAAAAAAAGGCCAAAAAAAAGGAAAAAAAAAGAAAGAGATAAAAAAAAAAAAAAGGCCAAAAAAAAGGCCAAAAAAAAGGAAAAAAAAAAGAAAGAGAAGTGAAATAGGTTATATGAAAGTCGTGACCTTGTATCAAGGATTGAATTTCCCTGGAAACATCCTCAACGCGTCCAGTTACAGGCCTGATACCACATGACTGCGTCACACAAAACTCCAAGTACAGGGATCTCTCCAGTATCTGTAACATCAGAAGGCATACACTCTCCGTCTCTTCAGTAAAATCTGAACTTCTTGCTTCACACACATCCACAACAATGGCGATTGCTTGGTCCTGCACCATGATTCAGCAATTTTAGAATTAATTTATTTGTCGATTTTGGCAAAGCATTCTCTTTGAACTATAAGCTTAGCCCCCACAAACAAACCTTGTCCTCAACGTGAAATCACATAATAAAATAAAATGAACCCACAAAAGAAACGTGCAAAAATTTTCGATGTCATAAATATCCAGCCATAATGCTGGCAAAGGTGCGAGAGAGAGAGAAGCCAAACATTCTGTTTAAGATCTTTGTGTGGCATTTGAAGTGGCAACCATTCGTCCAGTCGTTCCTTTGTGCCTTGCAATAGTTGCAATGTAATTGGAGTTATTGGCGCTGAAGCTTGGCGCCTCTTAATAAAAATTGAAGGCATTATAAAGTCTATTGGTTGAGCAATGGAGGCGGTCATGATTGTCGGTTGAATTAAGCAAAGATGCTAGCGCTGTCACGACCCGGCCAGAGGCTTGGAATTAACCAAAATGGGAATAGACAGTAGGACGGTGAAAAATAAATTTTCTATATTCATCTACAATTTAACAAATAAAAGAACCACTAATGAAATTAAAATCAAACAATAAAATTACATTTACCTCACTATTGATTGTCCATGTCTTCTATAAACATTATCTCTTTTAACACTCATCTTCAATCACGTAATTAATATAAATTGTTAGTTCAAAATAACAAAAATTTAAACAAAGTCATTGAATACTCAAACTCAAAAATATAAAAATAAAAGAGAAAAATGAAGCAATATGCATGATAATGACTTTTTTAATAAATAAAAAAAAGTATTTGATGTTATTTGAAAAACCTCAATATATCAGTAGCAGATTAATATTATTTTATATATGTACAACCGTCACAAAAAAACCGTTTAAAAATTGTATCAATTAAAACACATCAATATCAATGTCATTTTCAATATACGTGCACGAATTCCTTAGTATTCCCCCATTAATACCATAAAAGAGTGACTCCATTACTTCATCATAGTTTGTCTTGCACATACAAACAATCAATATAAATATATCATTCATGCGCTCATCGCATTCAATTCAATGTACTATATATATAACATACATCAATGCAGACTATGAGTAATTGTATGTATTCCTAATCATGTGACCAATAAACAAAAAAATATATATATAAATAAAGTTTGTGCGAATAACATTATTTACTAATTGCATAAAAATTGAGATAAACCAAAATATAACGATAGATTAAAAGTATGAGTACTCACCTTGATGACAATTAATTTGAACATGAATTTGTCTTAACGACGACTCTTCTAAATTAGAAACCTAACATAAACATGATATTTATATAATTTATTATAACCTTTCTAAAAATATTCATGATTTGGTGACTGCGGTTTTGGAGTGACTAATGAAGAAGGTAGAGTCATTTTAAATTTTGTTTTAGCGTATAATTTTGTTATTACTTATTTTTTATAACAATAAAAATAAATTTTCTATAATCATCTCTTTGCTTGAGTAAAAAGAGATGAGCATGTTATTACTTATAATAATGGATCATATAAAACATATTGATTATTTTTTTTATGAGAAGAAGAGATCGTCGAGATTGTACATATTGAAAGGTCATTCCAAGTGAGGATTTAAGTGTCCAACATCAATTATTAATTCTAAATTTTAAGATAAAAAATTGCAAAATAAAGATTACAAGGAGTCATCATCATAAAATTAAATGGGAGAACTTAAAAGACAAATAAAACTATTTTTTTTAGTAAAATTCAAGATTGCAAAATTTGGGATGTTCATAAAGAAGAACATGATATGTGAGATAAAATAATAAACAATACTAAACAATTAGTAAAAGATGTACTTGGAGAACCAAAAAGAAAAAATTTTAAAAAATAAAAATAGTTGATAGTGAAATAATAACGTGCAAGAAAAGATAAAAAATAAGAGAAAGATAAAATAGAAGAAGTTATGTTATAAAAATTGGTTTAAATATAAAAGCTTAGAGAAATGAGAAAAATATCAAATGACCTACAAAATATAAGGCGGCCCGCAGAGAGTCTAAAAGAACAATATGTGACGTTAAAAATTTTTCTTTTAGCTAAAAATTCTACTTTTAATGATCTTTATAATGTATTGGATACTAAAAATGGTGAAAAATATATGTATAAACTAGCCAAACAAAGAGAAGAAAATTAAAGATTTAACTCAAATAAAGTGTATTAAAGATAAAAATTAAAAATGATTTTCTTAGAAAAAGATATTCAATAGATATTCAATATAAGTGAGTTATTTTGATAAATTTTTTAATAAAATTTTTGAAAATACGATCGACCTTAGTGATCTTAATATCGTTAGCTATAATAAAACGTTTCATTTTTACCGTTGCATTAGTAAAAAAAATTTGAGGCTTTAAAGGAAACCAAGGGTGAAAAGTCTGTAGGATCTAATGATATCCCAATTGATGTGTGGAAATATTTAGGAGATTAGGGAGTTTTTTGGCTTACTAAACTCTTTAATAATATTTTAAAAACTAAAACATGTCTGATGAGTAGAGGAAAAGTATTTTGGTCCCCATTCTTAAGAATAAATGAGATGCACAAGAGTGTGCAAATTATAGAGGAAAATTATAGAGGAAGAGAGGAAGTAAGTTGATGTGTCATACTTTGAAATTATGGGAGAGTGTAATTGAACATAGTTTAAGACGTATTAGAAAGATTTCTCATAATCAATTTGGATTTATGCCGAGCAGGTCTACTATGGAAGCTATACATTTATTGAGAGGTTTGATGGATAAGTTCAGAGATGATAAGGAGGATCAACATTTGATTTTTATTGATTTAGAAAAAGCTTGCGATAAGCTTTCAAGAGATATCCTTCTGAGAGTTCTTGAGAAGAAAGGTGTTGATATGACTTATATTCAAGTCATTAAAAATATGTATGTTAGAGTTGTTACTTGTGTTCGAACTGAAGGAAGATTGACAATATTTTCCTATTTCTGTTGGGTTACATCAGGGATCGACTTTAAGCCCATATCTTTTTGCTTTAGTTATGGATGGTCTTACTGGACATTTACAGGAGGATGCACCTTGGTGTATGCTTTTTGCTGATGATATCATTCTCGTAGATAAGACAAGAGAAAGAGCCCAAGCAAAAACTTGAATTATGGAGGTCTACATTGGAGTTTAAAGGCCTTCATTTGAATAGAACTAAAACTGAATACATGGAATGTAATAGTAGTAGCTCTAGTGACAGAAGTGTAACTTGGGAGATCAAATTATTAAAAGGTGTGAACGATTTAAATATCGCGAGTCTGTTATTCAAAACGATAGTGATATAGATGGGAATGTTAATAGTAGAATTCAAGTTGGTTGGTTGAAGTGGAGGAATGCTTTAACATTTTGTGTGATAGAAAAGTTCCGCTTAGGCTGAAAGGAAAATTTCATAAGATGGTAGTGAGACTTGCTATGCTCTATGGAACTGAATGTTGGCCTTTAAAAGAGAAACATAATACTAAGTGTTGCCTAGATGAGCATGATTAGGTGGATGAGTAGCTTTACACTTAGAGACAAAATAAGAAATGAATATATTTGTGATAGGGTTGGTATAGCTCCAGTGACGGACAAAATTAGAGAGAGTCGTCTTAGATAGTTTGGTCACATTGAACATCGACCATCTGATGATCCGATTAGAGCAGAGGTAGACCTAAAAAGACTTAGACTTATTGTATAAAAAATGATCTTAATTTATTAGAACTAAATGAAAATTTGACACTAAATAGGGCGCAATAAAGAAAAAGGATTCGTGTAGCTGACCCCACCTAGTGGGATTAAGACTTTATTATAGTTATTGTAACCTTTTTTAAAATTTATTACCTTTTCAATTAAGTATTAAATTTAATTTATCTAATCGTTTGGTCACATTGAACATCGACCATCTGATGATCCGATTAGAGCAGAGGTAGACCTAAAAAGACTTAGACTTATTGTATAAAAAATGATCTTAATTTATTAGAACTAAATGAAAATTTGACACTAAATAGGGCGCAATAAAGAAAAAGGATTCGTGTAGCTGACCCCACCTAGTGGGATTAAGACTTTATTATAGTTATTGTAACTATATATATATATATATATATATATATAGATGCAAATAGGGGTATAAATACCCATTATAGGATCTAGTACGAAAATAAATAAAACAGAATAAAAGAAAAAAATAAAGTAAATAACAACAAATCCAAGCATTTAATACATAATTTTACATATTAATATTTTGTTAGAGCATAAATGTCAGTCATGTTCAACTTGGATTTAAAATCATCGAATGGTGACCGAAAAAGGTTCTACATGAGAACATTTGTCAGTTGGCGACTAGACAATACAAACATAATACAAATTTCCCCAGAATCAAACTTTTCCTTAATGAAGTGTCGGTCAATCTCAACATGCTTAGTGCGATCATGCTGGACCGGGTTGTGACCAATGCTAATGACAGTCTTATTATCACAGAACAATTGTATGGGAGCAGAGATTGTCATACGTAGTTCGTGGAACATGATATCTAACCCGAGAACTTCACATATTCCTAGGGACATGAATCAAAATTTGGCTTCCGCACTGCTCCGAGCAACTACAAACAACCTGCTTTTCCACATGACCAAATTTCTACACACAAATAAGCAGTACCCCGAGGTAGATCCCCGATCAAGGACCCAACCCAATCCGTGCTCGTGTAAACTACAATAAAACGAGAGGTGTGGCGAGAAAAAAATAAATCTGAACCCAGTATATCTTTTAAATAGTGGAGACAGGACAACTTGGAGGTGGTGCTCACAGGGATCATGCATGAATTGACTGACTATCCCAAGTACGTGACATATGTTGGGGCGTATATGGTCAAGGTAGATGAGTTTCCGCACAAGAGGGTAGTGAGTCTTGATTATAGGAACTATATTAAGAACATCAATAAGTTTTTCATTTGGACAGTCACTAGTTTGCACAAGAGAAAAGATTATACTCTGTCAAAAGGTCATTCAAATATTTCCGCAGAGACAGGAAAATACCATGAGATGACCGAGCAACTTTCATGCCTAAGAAGTGCTGAAAGATTCTAAGTCCTTCATTTCAAAGGAAGCAGCAAGGATGCCTTTAGAGACTCGAATTCTGGTAGATTATTACATGTGAGAGCATTATCGTCAATATAAACAATAAAGATAGCTATCTGACCGCTAGAAGAATGTCAGAAGAAAAGAGAGTGGTTCGATTGAGCCTGAGTGAATCCATGGCCTACCACCACGTTTGTGAAGTTCCAGAACCATGCCTGTGGTAATTGCTTCAATCCATACATAGAAGTTATTTGCAGTCTACATACTTACCCCTAGAAGGCAATAGAGTCAAAGCCTGGAGGAAGAGCAATGACCACAGATCGGGCTATCCGATCAGTTTAAAGATTGATCCAAGGAGAGCCTAGGCCGAGCAGCCTGGGGCGAGGGTTATGAGGTGCCCTCTCAAATGCCTAGAACTCACGATCAAGAGGCATTTGAAAGGGCACCACTACCAAAATTCCCTTCTTTTGTATGTCCAGCCTAATTCGAGCAAGAGACAATTCCGCGCAACCCTCCTTACTTTTTCGTCTTCCTAGTTGGAGTCCATTTAGATTCTAGCTTTTTAGGACTAAGGTTATATTGTGTGTCTTTGATATTTCTTTTATGGAGCTTTGTTCCCCTTTCTTGTATCTTCCTTTTCACCTTTCCCAATCCTTGTCCTCACCTCCTAGCCACAAGCTTGCTGCCAGCTCCTTCGGCCCAATTTTCCCTTACCAATTGAACTCCCACAACCTTTCTCATTGCTGCTTGCACTCCCCCTGCTTGTTGGCCACCCTTCTAAAATACTGACGAGCCTTCCCAACTTACTACTCCACCTTACAACCTACCTCCCACCCCCCCCCACAATAGACCTTCTCGCCACCTTAACCTGCTGCCTGCCTGCCTCTAGTTCACGTTCCAACCCTTGTTGGCCCCTCTCCTGCATTCACCCTTACACTCCCAAGCATTCAGATCCAGCGGGTCAGCCTCCACCGCCTATTAGGATACATTTTCAAGGTGTTTACTAGTGTCGTTTTGTGTTTGTTATCATTTATTTTCTTTGAAGAGTCGTTCAAACCGACTTCAATTTCAAAAATAAAGGGATTTGAACTCTCTCCTATGGCATCATCCTCTATAAGATCGTCATTCAAGAACGTATTCTTGACATCAAGCTGGATTAAAGAGAAATTCAAATTCACTGCAAAGGATAAAATGACCCAAATGGTGTTTAATTTAGCAATTGGAGCAAATGTCTCGGTATAGTTAACTTTGTAGGTTTATGAGTACCCTTCGGCAACCAACCGTGCCTTGCTTTGTTTACCCATTTGATTTAATCTTGGTGCTAAAAATCCATCGTAATCCATTGCTTTCTTACCCCGAGGAAGATCAATAATGTCCCAAGCATGGTTCCGCTTAAGAGCATTCATCTCCTCCATGATAGTACCTTTCCAGGCTGGCTCTGCTAAGGCAGCTTCAATAGTAGATGGAAGTTGATAATTGGTAAGGGTTGTAGCAAATGCTCTGAAGATTGGCAAGTTGCAGGAGGAATTGTGTTAGGGCATAACATTTCGAAAAATCGTGTGGAAGCAGACCCTGCAAAAAATCAAGTTATATCTAAATTAACACCTCCTACTAATGTAAGGGAGGTTAGGAGTTTTCTTGGACATGTTGGTTTTTACAGGCATTTTATTAAAGATTTTTCAAAAATTACTAAACATCTATGCCAACTTTTAGAAAAGGACAAGAAATTTTAATTTACTAAAAGCTGTTTAAATGCCTTTGAGTTATTAAAGGAAAAATTAATCACAACCCCTATTATAGTTTCACCTAACTGGGAGAAACCATTTGAACTGACGTGTGATGCTAGTGATTATGCTATTGGAGCT